>NW_027468664.1:13484482-13491982 GCF_046254945.1 Alosa pseudoharengus
ACCAGAGCTGCCATCTCCTAGCCCCCCTTTACCCTGCTGCAACTGCTGCTGCCGCTCGGCACACCTCGGCACGGCACGGCACGGCTAGTCTAGGCTCTGCGCTGCTCTGCCGAGACTCTCACATGAAAGGAAGGATCTGTTGAAATGTTAATTTCACCATCTGCTGGCGAGCCCTGCTACCTTTACCGCACGTCTGTATGTGTGTGGGAGAGAGAAAAAAGAGAGAGAGGAAAAAAGAGAGAGAGAGGGAAAGAGTGTGTGTGTGTGTGTGTGTGTGTGTGTGTGTGTGTTGCCCTTCTCCCTTTAATTCCCAGTAGTTCTGTTTTGTGTTATGAATGTGCCAGATTTTTTTTTTTTTTTTGGGGGGGGGCTGTTTGAAGTGGTACTGTAGGTCTTTGGAGTGAGAGGGCGGTGGCCAAAGCTTTCGCAGACAGAACGCTACCAACTGTGCGAAACTTTCTCATCTTTCAAGAAGCCCCCTCTGTCTCAGAGTCTTCTATCAGAAACTCGGTTCTGACCACCTGCTCATCTTGAGTAACTTTTTTGTGCCAGAACAAGAAAAAAACACCCCTGCCACCACCACCTCCACCACAGGTTATATTGGACACCTCCAACCTGTATTGGACTTCATCTTCATCTGCTCCCTTAGACTGTTTTGTGCGGAGAGGTGTTTTTACACCTGGAACATTTAGTTCACACAACAGTTCTAGTCAGAACATAAACAGGACGACAGTTAGCTCTACATACTCACAGTATCAGCGATTTTGAGTGAAATCATTCAACAGCTTGGGCCCTGAAATCTGGGGAAACTCTTACTTAGAACTTTACAAGTTCTGAGTACTTTACTAACTAACTTTACTAACAGCTTTTGCTTGATGTCCAGCGTCAACTCGTTTTAACCTCAGTGGAACCGAGAAGGGATCTCCCATCCACCGATCCAAACTTCAAGAGGTCTTTTTATTTTTTTTTCTTCTCTGTCAGTGTGTACGAAACGGAACTGTTCTCTCTTCCACACGAACCCAACACAACATAATGACATCGATCTGAGGCCATCTCTTTACAAATCCTGTTTTCCCAATTCACTCGTCCTCACATTCACACTGTCTTGATAGCTTTTTTTTTTCTTAACAAAAACAACAAAATAAACGTCTTTTTTTTTTCCCCTCAGACAAGCTGACACATCTTCTCATTATAATTTTACGGTTGCTCTTTTCATGCGTTTCATGCGCCTGCGCTGGCACAGGCCTGTGCCAAATGGACCGGATCCATTTTGAGATTTGATAGGTGGCTGTTTAGGCCCGGGCGTCCTGCGGAGGAGCTGGGTGCCGGGCGGAGTGGAGAGGGGAGCGGATCAGGGGGTGTATGGGTGTGTGTGTGTGTGTGTGTTTGGGGGGGTGGGGGGGGTCGGCGGTTGGGAGCTGCTGCTCTGTGCTGTGCTGCGCTGCGCGTTTTCCTTGGCCGCGATCGGATTGTTTAGTCTGGGCCCTCATTGTGAACTTGTTGCCGTTCTGTGAGCTGAGAAGTTGACGGTTGTTTGCAAAAGCGCTCGGAAAATGTGAGGGGCTGGAGAGGGGTTTGGGGATGGAGGGAGGTGGTGTGTGTGTGTGTGTGTGTGTGTGTGTGTGTGTGTGTGTGGGAGGGGGGCGGTTTGGGCAGAAGGGGGGCTAGCTACTATTTATTTATTTTTTCTCTGTCCTTGAGAGAAGGGATCTGATTTGTGTTGTAGTTGCTCTCCTCTCTCTCTCTCTCTCTCTCTCTCTCTCTCTGTCCACCCTCCCTTCCTCCTCCTCCTCCTCCTCCTCCTCCCTTTTTTAAGAGCGACTGCTGAAATGTAGACTCTGCATGACCTCAGTGCGGCCTGCGTTTCATTAATGAGCGACTCTGTGGTTAGAGCGAGGCAGAGGAATAGTTTTCAGATGGCTCCGCCTAGCATTAGCCCTACGCAGCAGCAGGCAGGCAGGGCAGTGAAGCCAGCAGAAGCGGCAACGGCAGCAGAGCTAGAGGCGGCGGAGGAAGAGGAGGAGGAGGAGGAGGAGGAGGAGGAGGAGGAGGTGGTGGTGGTGGAGGAGGAGGTGGTGGTGGCAGCGGCGCTAGCAGAGGCCGCAGCTGCAGAAAAGCCCCCAGAAACGCGGCCAATTCTGTGGCTTTGAAAGGTGTGAAAAGTTCAGCTCCCTATAGCTGGCCTTGCATTTATAATTGCGGTCTCTCTCTCCCTCTCTCTCTCTCTCTCTCTCTCTCTCTCTCTCTCTTTCTCTCTCTCTCTCTCTCTCTCTTACTCATTCTCTTTCTTTTCATTTCATTCTTCTTTCCCCTGTCTCTCTCTTTCTCTTTCACTTCTTTTTTTACCTCCTGCTCTCTCTCATTCTTTCTCTTCTCTTACTGTAAGTAAGTGTCTGTGTGTGTGTGTGTGTGTGTGTGTGTGTGTGTGTGTGTGTGTGTGTGTGTGTGTGTGCGCGCGCAATCGCGTGTGTGTCAGTCTGAATGTGTGAGTTGAGACGGAACTACCGTAGACTTGTAAAAAAGTCACCTGCTAATGAATTCTTGGCCCGGCTTGCTTGTCAAGTAAATCTGGATCGTTGCTTCACACCCCTGAGTCACACAAATACTGATGCTGTGCAAGGCTCGCCACATTTGTGAATGGACTCCAACGTTTGGGACGTTTTATAATGGGTTTCAGTGGGGACAGTTGCTTATAGTAGTATCAAACTGTAATGGAAAAATTGGCTGTTACAGTCCACATGTTTTTTGAAGAGTGTTTTTTGAAGGTTATTTGGAGCTATTGTTGGCTGGAGCTGTTGTTTGCTGTGCACCTTGAGACAATGTTCATTCTTAAAGTAATAAAGAAATTAAGTAAAAAAGTAAAAGTGAAGTAATAAAGTATTAGTGAAGTAATAAAGTATTAGTGAAGTAATAAAGTATGGGGGAGTGACAGCATCACTTGCTGCAATCACAGACACCTGTGTGATTTCCAGTCAGAGTCACATGCTTCTCCATTGGCCTCCAGTGATTGCTGCCCCCACCAAGATGGCGGCGCTATTTACGTACGATTAAAAACATCTACTAAGTTCCATAAACATAAACATTATACATAATATATAATAGCTATGAGATTAGAAGCAACTACTCTCCGTATCATCCTAAATTCACCTGTCCTGCTCACTGCCTAGGTGATGCACTATGTTGTTCAGGTGGAAATAACCTGGCATAAAATGTACAAAATCGAATTGAACTGACCCCAACCACACACACACAAACACACACACACACACACACACACACACACACACACACACACACACACACACACACACACACACACACACACACTGGGCTACTGTGAACTGAGTTCGGCTGAGCGCTGGTCTGTTTTTGCAGGGGTATTGGATGTCCTGAGGGAAAGCCCAGGTTTGTCCAGCCACTAAACAAAAGGCCCCTGTATCTCTCACTCTCTCTGCAATTCTCTTTCCCTCTCTCTCTCTCTCTTTCCCTCTCTCTCTCGCCCTCCTGTTTTTCCAATCTCCACTAACAAAGAAACACACAGACGGAGACACACACACACACACACACACACACACACACACACACACACACACACCATTTCAAGGATTAAACCCCTATGAAGCAAAGGCTGACTTCAGTAGAATACGATGTATGTGTGTCATAAAATAGAGGAGGGGAAAAAAGTACACTCAAGTGATCAACTCTTTTTCTTCATTTTACCGCTTAAATGGAGAGCTGTGGGTGGGTAAGGGGGCACAAAAGTTTGCTGTGTGTGTGTGTGTGTGTGTGTGTGTGTGTGTCTGTGTTTGTGTGTGTGTGTGTGTGTGTGTGTGTGTGTGGAGGAGGAATGCTTGAGATGGAGGCTAGCCACTAATGCATGAAGGCAGGGTAAGTAAGAACAAAGACAGTCGGATTACCTAACAGTCCAGTTATGTATTTGAAGCTGTTTGTTAGGAGAGGTGACTGCTGTGTGTGTGTGTGTGTGTGTGTGTGTGTGTGTGTGTGTATGTGTGTTTGGCAGCTACAGAAGGTTTTGGATACTTAAAAACAAATTAAATTTCAACAGCAAATGTTAATATATAAGTTTAATTAGAATATATAAACTTTGGAACTTGCTCTTTCTCTTGCTCTTATTCATTTTGTGTATGCTTCTTATACATGCATGCGTGTGTGTGTGTGTGTGTGTGTTTATTGTAGTTACACCATCAGACATCCTTTTATGAGGACAGTGTCGCTCTACACAAACAAACACACTCACACAGACAAACACAGACACACATGCACACACAGATGCACACACATACACACTCACCTCTGTTTCTTTCTCTCTCTCTCTCTGTCATGCTGGTTAGCCGTTAGGATGGTCTCAATCCCGCATGCACTCCGACTCGCAGCAAAACAACACACGGCACGTGTAAACCTCTTAATTACGTGGCGGGCGGGCAAGCATGCGACGAGCTTGTGTGAAAACGCTAAAATGTCACACTCGCGGGGGGATAGAGGACGCCGAGGCTCCGGCTTAACAGCCCGCAGTCATGTGCTCTCATTAACCTTCAAAGAGGCGCCTTTTAAAAATCAACACATCAGAAGTGACGTGAGGAAATTATGTTGCTGTTAATACCAGAAGTGTTTTTTTTTTGGTGTGTCTATGTGTGTATGGACTGTTACAATTGCATATTTACTGCCGTTTTCCCTTCAAAGCATTACATTTCTGAGGCTCTGCTCTCTAAAACCTCACAGAAGCTGCATATGACACATCAAAGATACGGGCCATTAGAATGAATTGGCCTTTGGCTTTGAATATTTACAGAGCACAGCTATTTGGTGTTTATTAATTTATCATTTCAGAGGAAAGATAATTCACAAAAAGTGTTCTTCTCCACTCCATATCTGTCTGTATACATCCATGCACGGGGCCCATAATGTGTGGCATCCCCTGTATTATCCGAGACCAAGTCTTTTATTTGACAAAGCTTTTAACTGAACACAACTTCCTGTTGAATTATAGATGGGAGGGGGGGCTGTTTTGCTGTTCCCAGGGAGATCGGCGGTATTCGGAGTGGCAGTATTTGTTTCTGGAGCTTGGGAACGACGTGCGTTTGAAATGGGGCTGACATCATTATTAATGTATTTATTTCCCCCCCTCTTCCGCCCCCATACCTCTGGCTTTTCCTCGCCACTAAATACCTCCATTTCGTCCCCCCTCCACTCTCTCTGCTCACTTTTGAGGGCTTTGCATGGGCCTCGGCAATTGGCAACAAACAATTACAATTCGTGACCATTTCTGTTGGGGATGAAATTGTACATCCCGTCCTGTTTTTCAATGTCATCGCTCACACAGATATTTTAATTTGTCTCCCCCTCGACACTCAAATTACAGAATATGGTTTGCTTTTAAGGTAGAGCAGAGGCAAACTGATAAGTGGCACTTTTCGCCTCCCAAAGCCTTTTTTATTGGAACTTTAATAAGTGCAGGATTATAAATTATAATGTATTCCGTATTATAGTGTATTTGCTAATGTACCCTAAGATAGCTGTCTGCCTTTGGCTTAAATGTGCACTGGAAGTTATTGTGCCTACTTTTATGAAAATGACAAATCAATTGCATGTTTTTTTTTTCCACCCTCTTTTTCTTTTTGCGGTTGTAATGCACCGTCATCCAGCTGTCAATCAATTTGTGTACTGCCAGATGGATTGGCCTCAAACAGAAGCATCCGTGAATAGATGTTTCTCGTCTTTGCGTCCTTCACTCAATCTCTTTTTCTCTCTCTGTCTCTCTCTCTCTTTCATATTTCCTCTGTCCCTCTCTACCCCCCCCCCCCCTCTCTCTCTCTCTCTCTCTTTCTTTCTCTCTCTCTCTCTCTCTCTCTCTCTCTCTCTCTTTCTTTCTCTCTCTCTCTTTCCCTCTCTCTAGTTTTTTCTCCCTCCTTTCAGTGGCACTCTCTAATCACCAGCATGTTGGAGCCCACCAAGTGAGTCTGATCGGCATTCAGTCACCAAGCTGCAACCATTAGCAAAAATTAATGAATAAATAAATAAATAAAAAAATAAAAAAATAAAAAAATAAAAAAATAACCACCCCTTTTTGCCTGGGAATGTCATTACGAGCAGAGGGACCGCATTAGGTGTCGCACTGGTTGCCTGTCATTAAAAGCCGAAAAACTTGCCTCCAAAAGAAGAAAAAACTTTTTGTTGGAGCACAGAAAAAAAATGTGCCCAAAATGAGTGGAGCTAGAAGCAGCTCTTTTTTTTTTTTTTTTTTTTTGAAGGATATTGCAGAGTGCGAGACAGCAAGAAGCATATCAGCAGAGGGAATCTTTCAAAACTAAGAAATGACCGCTTTTTCACTAACTTTCTTAGCGAGAGAAAGAGAGAAAGAAAGATAGAGAGAGGGAGGAAGAGAGAGAGAGAAACAGTGTATGTACCCAAGAGAGAGAGAGAGGGCGAGAGAGAAACTGTGCTTAGCCGCTCTGCAGGACCATGTGTCGTTTAGGAAGATATAAAGGGGTAATTTTATTACCCCCCGGAAAAAAAACGCACACACGCACATACACACTCACTCACTCACTCACTCACTCACTCACTCACTCACTCATGGCCTTCTACACCCCGTCACACCACCCTCCACCTCACCCCCCCCCCCCCCCCTCCACGAGCGATTTCATTTCTCCTTTTCAGCCCCAGCAGGGCCCTTTATTTGATCACATATTCCTGAGTTTAACTGCCTCCGACCGGCTGGGCCTCCGTTTATTTTCATTTGGAAAACACATTTTCTGTTTGAGAGGACGTGCACAGGGAAGAAGGCGTGTGTGTGTGTGTGTGTGTGTGTGTGTGTGTGTGTGTGTGTGTACGCCCGACATTGCTTAAGTGTGTGTGTCTGTGTATTTATGTGTGTGTGTGTGTGAGGGAGAGTTTCTGTGTGGGATGTAAATGTCCTCTTTGAGGCCACTTCTCACCTCAGCCTTGGTGGAAGTCGGACTCATTTTCCTTCCTTCCACTCTTTTTTCTATTCATTGCGAGGGAGTTTATATGTGTGTGAATGAGAGGTAGCTCTTCTCCACGTTGCCCAATGCCCACCGCTCTCCTTCAGCGGCCCTTGCCACCTTGTGTTGCAGTGAGAGCGGCAATCTTAGCCTGGGCCGCTTACTTCAGGGCTCTCAGGGTTGGGGATTTCAGATGGGACGGAAAATCGGACGCTTCTGATAAAATGGTATTCCTTGGAGATGTGATGATGGGCATGGATACTGTGATGATACAGTGAACAGATAGTACCAGTGCCATACTGTGTGTGTGTGTGTGTGTGTGTGTGTGTGTGTGTGTGTGTGTGTGTGTGTGTGTGTGTGTGTGTGTGTGTGTGTGTGTGTGTGTGTGTGTGTGTGTGTGTGTGTGTGTGTGTGTGTGTGTGTGTGTGTGTGTGTGTACGCATGTGTGTGTACGCATGTGTGTGTGTGTGAGAGAGAGAGAGAGAGAGAGAGAGAGAGAATGTGTTTAAGTAAGAGG
>NW_027468664.1:13494482-13499482 GCF_046254945.1 Alosa pseudoharengus
TCTGGGTTTGTTTTCAGTAGGAGCCAGGAGGCCCCTGGGCTTGGGAAGCCTGTTGATATTGAGGCGGGCAAAGGCATGCACACACACACACACACACACACACACACACACACACACACTCCAGGATAAAGCAAAACACACATGCATGCATACATGTGCACATACACACATGTGTATATAATATTCACCCTTATATAAACACTCATGTACACGTTTATATACAGTCAGATATACATACAGTACACCACTCACCAGGATGAAGTAAGAACACGCAGGCAGCACACACACACACACACACACACACACTAACACTAACACACACACACACACACACACACACACACACACAGTAACACACACACACACGTACACATACACATACACACACACAAATGCAGGTACATACGAAAATGCTTGCACATTTAAAAGGAAAAAAAAAACACACACACACACATACACACAAACACACATAAACTCTCACACAGGGATTAATCACTCATTCACTCACACACATACAGCCACAGACACACATTCTCTCTCTCTCTCTCGCTCGTTCGCTCTTTCAGGGATGTCTTGTTGGGCTCAGGGCCAGAGGTGCACATGGGAGTCACATGCTTGAGCACAGACTGGCCTCGGGCCTCTGGGACTCCAAACATCAGCACCTCCTGCACACAGCCACAGCCGTCTGACTAGCCTACAGTTAGGGTCGGGGTTTGTCTGGGTAGTGCTTGTCTTATTTGTGTAGTGTCTGTGTAGTGTCTGTGTCAGAAGTGTGAATGGTACAGAATGATCGGTTTTGCTAATGTTAATGCGGTAACACTTTACTTGACGGGTGAGTTCATAACACATTCATAGCAGCTATCATAAACTGCACATAAAGCATTCATGACTGTTTCATGAGACATGACTCAACATTCATACCAAACCTTTCATGAATGTGGAAGACAGAACGACGAGAACTTGTCAAAGTAAAAGTAAAAAGTCGCAAAGCAGCATTGCCATTTTTGTTCCAAACCTCTTCCTGATCACGTCACATCTGAGTCAATGGGCTATACTCCAGTGCCAAAAAGACAGAACATGGTCAAGCAAATAATTTTTGTTTCATAAAAATGTATTTGTTTTATGATGTAACCTTTGCAGTTGATTTCTCATCTTTTGCTACTGGGAATGTCCAACTGTTCCAGGTTACACACATACGGGTCAGCTGAATGTAGGCTAGTTTACCTCCCAGTGTTAAACTCAGTGATTACGAATACTTCACAACTTGTATAGTAAAGTGAAATTTGATGTAGACTTCATAAGATATTCATGAAATATTTACAGAGATTAAATTAATGGTATCCAGGTTACACAAATACGATGTTGGACTTTTATTTTGACAAGTTGTCATAATTCTGTCTTTCACATTCATGAAAGGTTTGGTATGAATGTTGAGTCATGTCTCATGAAACAGTCATTAATGCTTTATGTACAGTTTATGACAGCTGCTATGAATGTGTTATGAACTCACCCGTCAAGTAAAGTGTTACTGTTAATGCTAATCTGAAAATGGTTGTTTGTGTCTGATGCCATTGTATTTCCAATTGTATGAAATCCTATTGTTTTGGCCTTTTTCTGGATAGGATTAAAGAGAATTTAAGAACTTTTAAGAATTTATTTTAACCTTTATTTACCTTTAAGAATAAGCATATACAGTCAGCATGTTCTTTGAATGTCAGTTCTCAATTTGTCAAATCTAAATAAACTACAGAAGTCATTACTAATTTTTAGTTTTTTGATTGACATTTATTGTGAGCATTGTGAGCAGGACTTAAACAGCTTACTGTAAATATGTTTTTTTATTGGTCTTTACTTATCTCCATCTGTGACCACTGCTTCACTCCTTGTGTATTCATGGTATTATTATTGTACTTTATATGGGGTCAGTGTTGGTTCAGGATAATTAGCAGCCCGGCAGTGCCCAGAGCGTAGCTGAGTTAGTAATAAGAGCAGTGGGTTCCCGTTAGCCACTGTGTTTATTAGCATAGCTTGGCGGGGCTGAAGTGGCTAGTGTCGTCTTAATTAGTGTGCTTTCGGAGGTGTTGTTTTAATGGCCCCGCTGCCTGCCTGCAGCCACACTCGGCTTGTTGCCTGATGTACGGCCCTTATTTAGATGTGCTGTGTGATTGTGAGCGGTGTGCTATGGTGCGCTTCGGCTCGATGCCGCAAACCCCACGAAAAACCACAGCCTGTTACTTTGCAGATTAATGATGGATCAAAAAAAAAAATGGATTCTTGCCTTGTGATCACAGAGAAGTGTGGCCTATCTCTGTATCTCTTTTCCCTCACTCTCTCTCTCTCTCTCTCTCTCTTTCTTCCTAACCCCTCCTTCTCCCCATAACCAGAGAAATATCTATGCAAATATATTTGGACACTGTCATTATGGGCTGTTTAATAGGGATTTCATTAGGGACCCGTGCGGCTTTCCGCGAGAGGGGGCGGGTTGCCGTGGCAACGGTGGGGCGCGCAGTGACTGTCGCGTGCGCATTGTGGTGTTTTGGTTTCGGGCATGGCGGCGCTCATAATCACCGCCGTCTCTAATGGTCCGTCACATCGCGGTATTGATCTCTGATGAGCAGCTTCATTACTGGGCCTCAGAAACTCAGGATGAGGTGTGAGGAGTCCGCCATTAGGTGTTTGTGTGTGTGTGTTTGAGTGTGTGTGGGAGTGCATGTGAGAGAATGCTGTTGTTTTGTTTTAATGTATATCTATGTGTGTGTGTGTGTTTGTGTGTGTTTGTGTGTTTACACCTCCTTGTGGCCATGCGTGTGTATTGTTATATTTGTGTGTATGTGTGCATTTGTGTGTTTCATATTGAACATTACCTCTGTGCAATGCCAGGTTCCATTGTGGTTGTGTTGAGGCCTGTGTTTACTGAGCCACACAGGTCTTATGGCCCTGTGTGTGTGTGTGTGTGTGTGTGTGTGTGTCTGTGTCTGTGTGTGTGTGTGTGTGTGTGTGTGTGTGTGTGTGTGTGTGTGTGTGTGTGTGTTTGAGTTAACATTGTTCAAATGTCACCTTCTCTTCAAATGATGCAGCATTACAGATGCAGGGGTAAATAAAACAGGCAGCTGGAGATTTGTGCTTCAGACAGACACTGGTGTAAAGGAGGTCTCTCAGAAAGAATGAGAGAGAGAGAAAGAGAGAGAGAGAAAGAGGGAGAGAAAGAGGGAGAGAAAGAGGGAGAGAAAGAGGGGGGGTGAATTGAAGTGTATAAAACCTCCTCACATATACACACGCATACAGATACACTAACACACTCTTGCACACCCGCTGATGTGCAGTGAACAGCTTTTAGGCCGCTGGCATTTCAGCAAAGGAGGCCCAAACAGCATTAAACTCTTCCAGCGGTAGCACGCACACACACACACACACAGATGAGAGAGGAGATGAGAACACACTGAGACATGTAAAACTGTATCTCTGTGTGTGTGTGTGTTTGTGTGTGTGTGTCTGTGTTTGTGTGTGTGTGTAGTAACTGTGTAAGCTAGACTACAGGTTACCAACCAAATGCCACCTTGTGTTGTGGTACCCGGAAAACCACCATCCACACTGCATAATGCATTCTCATTCTTGAAACAGATGCCCATATTTTATAATGATTGTAGTATTTCTAAAGGACTCTACACTGCACGTCATAACTGTGGTGTTGTCGACCTTATTGCCATTACTGTTAAAAGGCGGTACCAAAGTGGTACCAAAAAATGTGCCTTTAAGCAAACATTCACACATGGTTTAACAGCTCTGATGATGTGTTTTGTAACATCCCTAACACCCCTGATGCTTTGTTCTTGGATAGATATAGAGCAGAAGGGTTATTCCTAGAGGTTGTGTTAATGACCTTTACATGGACATAGCCTTTAGTGACGTAAATGCAAATTACCCAATGAAGTATCAACACATACTTGCATAGATCTAGGCTATGGGTGTAAGTTGGTAATATTGATATTTGACCGCTCGGGGCATTTTAACAAATTAACTGTTAGCGGGTTATGATTGGCCGGCCTATCTATAATAAAAATTCAAACAGCTGGCAAAATTCTGCTCCAGATCAGCTGTTCTAGGTAATCCGTACTGTGTGATACAGGCAACGTTTTCTGTATCCGAGATATTAAAGCTGCATTTACCCTCTTGTAGTATTTGAATGCTTTCTGTGATTGGTGGGTTCAAGTAAAGAGTTGGAGTGTGTGTTTGACTGGGCAGTACATACGGAGCGCAAAGACGAGCTGTTGACACGCTGTGGCAGTCTTGAGCAGTGCATATTGTGTCTACTTTAATTGAAAATGAATAGTTGGAGGGGGTGGCCATGAGAGTAGTGACATTGCCTTGGGACACACACACACACACACACACACACACACACACACACTTTGACACGCAGCAGATCAACAGCAGCAACACCAGCAACAATAGCGTCAACCATTGCATCTGCATGGTTGCACACACACACACACACACACACACACACACACACACACACACACACACACACACACACACGCACAATCTTTTGCCGCCGACTGGATATGTGCTGCTGGGAATATTTGTCCTCATTGACCTTGATAATTCAGTACCTCTGAGAGATAGAGCGAGGGAGATCGAGGGAGAGATGATGATGAATGAACGATAGAATATAAGACAGAAAAATGGAGCGTGTAGCACAAAGAGAATGACAGATGTGAGTAAGTGAGTGAATGAGTGAACGAGGTGGAGAGTGTATGAACGAGTGAGCAAGAGACTGAGTGAGTGAATGAGTGAGTGAATGAAGTGGAGAGTGTATGAACGTGTGAGGCAGGTGTAGTGTCCATACTTGAGTTGGAGAGTGAAGGTAAATGGGCCTGGGAGAGAGGGGGCGATAGAGTGCAGTGATAAGCAGAGAGCTGTCATAATGGAGACGAGTGCATTAATGCCTCCAGTGCAGGGCCACTGTGCTTCCATTTTACCATGTTTGTGTTCATGTT
>NW_027468664.1:13506982-13514482 GCF_046254945.1 Alosa pseudoharengus
GACAGCATAAATCAGACTCAGGGACAGAATGACCCTAATCAGCCGGGAATAACTGGAAACGTCACTATGAGCTATGTCTCTGTATCACCCGCCAGCACAGTCTTGTGTGCCTGTGTGTGTGTGTGTGTGTGTGTGTGTGTGTGTGTGTGTGTGTGTGTGTGTGTGTGTGTGTGTGTGTGTGTGTGTGTGTGTGTGTGTGTTTGCACGCGACAGTGGCGGCCGCTGCTCTTGTCATTAATGTCCCACTTGTCCTCTCACACACACATTCCCCCTTTCCCCCCCTCCAAAAAGGGGAAATAGGGGATGAGAGAGAGAGTGAGAGAGAGTGAGAGGAATAAGAGAAATTATGCCGCCAGCAGGCTGTAATTGTGCACATCTCGTTCTTCTCCTCTCTCTTCCTCTCAAAGCTGTAGAACATTCTGGAAAACACCACGCCGGTCCCAGTTTGGTAAATACTTCTATCTTGAGTTGTCTAAAATTAAGGTTTAAATAGAGAAAGAAAGAAAGACAGATGGAATCCCCTTTTCTCTTCTCTTCTTCCTCCCTCTCTCTTTCTCTCTTGGAGCTCCCCTCCTTGTAGAAGATGATTGGAACAGACGAATCTGTAGGCGGAGGAAGGCCCTCCCTCTTTTATAGGTCAATTATGCCTGATTAGGTGAGCTGAATTAATTAACGAGAATTTGGCCCCAAAAAATGCTAACGAGGAGAAGGAGAACCCCCGGCCTCCATGAGGGTTTTCCTTTTTTTTTTCCTTTTTCTGTCGTCACGCTCGTCATGGTAACGGAGCGCGCCCACCTTGCGTTTCCGCCCCGGCGTTTGGGTGAAAGCGTACGGGGCTGATGAGTAAAATTTTAATTACGCGGGACGAGGGGAGCTCGCTTACCCCTCTCTCTCTCTCTCTCTCTCTCTCTCTCTCTCTCTCTGTCTCTCTCTCTCTTCTTGCCGACGGCAGAGAGAGGAGGAAAATGTGCTTAGGGAGAGACAGAGAGGCAGCGTTTTCTCTGCCAGTACTGAACCGCAGAACCTGGTCTTGGTTAGTTTCGCTGTGTGGGCTGTACAGTCGGAGTTGAGTTGGGTCGGTTCTGATGGACATTTTCATGTGAGGTTGTTTATTTTTCCCCATCTCCTGGGTAATTTACTGTATATCAAGAGGAGTATGTGGAGGGATTTGAGGAGATTTATTCATTTGAAATGATCTTTTGGTGTTTTATCATTTGCAGTGCCTGACTAAGAAAGATGATTTTTGCACTCAAGCACAAAACACCAAAATACAGGATATTACCAATTTGTACTTGTACACTGAAAGATGGGGCATTATAAATTAAATTTGTGTCTTGAATATATAACAATATGACACACACACACACACACACACACACACACGCATACACACACATAAATGCACACACAAACCATGTTTCATTCTTTTTATTTATTACATATCTTTCCTTTTTTTGGCAATACAATAATATTTTTTTATCTTGGCCCTCAACTCGCCCCTTAATGTAAATAGAGCAGAATTAAGTCGGGAACATCCTTCCCAGAATGGCTGGTATCACCTAACTGGTGTTTATTGGCCCTTGAGCAGATGATTTGAAAGGACGTCGGCAGTCTTTAAGAGCCCGCTCTCATTGAGCCCGCAGATAACCGCCGCGTTTGATTCCATTTCTCAGCATAATGTTAATCCATAACAAGAGGAGGGGAAAAAATGACTCTTATTCATCTGCCTCTTTTCATTTTTCTACTCCTGATTTTTTTTTTTTTTTTGTAAATATGCTTTTTTTTCTTTCCTATCCCTGTCTTTGTCCACCCCCTTCACGGCACACACACACACACACACACACACGTGGCGGCCAACCCACCTATAAAGCAATCTCCTTCATTGTGAGCTGCTCGGAGATTGAGAAAAGGCGGAGAGCATTAGCGTAGCGCGGCGCGGGTCTGCATGAGAGTCATTAATGCTCTTGTACGGGCTCCTCTGAGCAGACCGCGCGCCTGCCGGTTAGCTTTTACCACCAAGATACGGGGAGTGGGCGTTGGGTGTTAAGGTGAGGTGCGTCTGTGTGTGTGTGTGTGTGTGTGTGGGGCGGGGGGGGGGGGTGTCTATAGGAAAGGGGGTGTCTGGAGTTAATCTTCAGGAGTGTTTCTGCGCTAAGAATGTGGATCGTCAGGAGGGGGGAAGAGAAAAGTGTCCGAGTCTCCCGTGCGCAGCGCTGCTGTCTCGCGTCGCTCCGCCGCCCCACCGTGGCGGGCTCCACTCGGAGCTGCAGCCGAGCTCCTCACCACACCACATACAGGGGGCAGGAGATGGGGGAGATGGGAGGATACGAGCTCCTCACCACACCACATACAGGGGGCAGGAGATGGGGGAGATGGGAGGATACGAGCTCCTCACCACACCACATACAGGGGGCCGGAGATGGGGGAGATGGGAGGATCGCGCACCTCCAAATTAAGGTCAAAGAGAAACTTTAGATTACCCTACATCCGTCCTAAGGCGTTGCATCATCACCCCACACTCCCTTGCTTAGTGTGTGTGTGTGTGTATGTGTGTGTGTGTTTTTAATCAGGTCCGAAAATGTGCCATTTTGATTTATTAAGCAATCTGAAGTCTGAAATATTTCAGCATGCACCACCACTGGATTTCTTTATTATGTATGCATTGTAACTTATGGCAATGATGAATTAACTTCAGTGAAGCACAGAATTTCTGATTATTTTAAATGGTATCCATATCTTAACTTGATCGGGAGTCGAAGCAGCCAGCAGACTGTGAAATGTAATTTTTATTTTTTTTTTGTTCTGTAGTTATTTCTTCTTCCCTCTCTCCTGCCTTCCTGCGTTCGCTCCATCTGGGCTAATCTGCGCCGTGCAACTGATAATGAATAGACTTTGTGGATCACGGAGTTAGCGATCATGGCGCGGTCTAGAAGTAATCATTACGCTACTTTGCATGCCCACGCATTCATCACACTCATACATCAGCACCTCGTCATGACCGGGCTTTGGGGTAATAAAAGAAGTCGCATCCTTATTTTCAAGGACAGGATGTGTGTGTGTGTGTGTGTGTGTGTGTGTGTGTGTGCGCGTGCGCGCATGTGTGTGTGTGTTGGGGCTATCAACTTTGCCTCTCACTTGTCCTGTGACCACTCCCATTGAAAGTTTATGTTCACACACACACACACACACACACACACACACACACACACACACACTCACACAATGGTGTTGGTGTTGATGGAGGGGGTGTAGGTGAGAATGCCCCTGTTGACAGGGAAAGATGGCAAGGTCCTCGTTAGCTAATTAGGAGGTCCTTAAAAGTGGTCCCGTATAAAGATGGAGAATACACAAGCACAAGACACAGACTCACATACAGTACACACACCACCTTAGTATTGTGATGGCAAGTGTCTCTCTCTCTCTCTCTCTTTCTCTTTCTCTTTCTCTCTCTCTCTTTCTCTGTATGTGTGTGTGAAACATCTGTGTAGTATTCTTGCCCTGGTTGCCTGTCTTTCTCTCTCTCCCTCTCCAGGCACCTCCTGTCCCCCGTCCCCAAAACACCCCACACACACACACACACACACACACACACACACACACACACACCACACACCACACACCCCAAATTGTGGGCCCCAGCGTATGAATCCATTGTCAGGCTTCTGTCTGGGATCCTTCCCAGTGATGGGGGAGGCAGATTTGCACAGCGTCGGATTCGCGAGCAAACATTGACACAGCCAGGGAGGAATCGCAGCCTGGGCTACAGCGGCGAGCAGCAACAGCCGTCTTCTGCTGCAGCCAGTAGAAAAAATCAGACACAAAGAAGGGGGGATGCAGTTAAGATCGGCAAATAATATGTCTTTATTCAGCGGCTCGCTCAGACAATCCCTCTGTATGTATATCTCTGCTTGCTTTCTTTTTCCTCTCTCTTCTCCCCCCCCCCCCTCTCGTCTCTGTTTGATTGGCGAGGTTATCCAATGCACTGGAGTGGTATAGACAGCTGCTGTGGCGATCAGTGTCTTTTTTTGCCTTGTCTGTGTGTAGTTGTGTGTGTGGTGTGTGTGCTGGGTAGTTGAGTCCACGTGCGGGGTTGTGTGTGTGTGTGGTGTGTGCTGGGTAGTTGAGTCCACGTGCGGGGTTGTGTGTGTGTGTGGTGTGTGCTGGGTAGTTGAGTCCACGTGTGGGGTTGTGTGTGTGTGTGTGGTGTGTGCTGGGTAGTTGAGTCCACGTGTGGGGTTGTGTGTGTGGTGTGGGCAGCGGTGAGGGCCGTGCGCCGCAGTCGTGTTGATTTGGGTAATAAGCACTCTTCATTTGGTTATTATGGCTTGGGGGATGCGGTGACAAGCGCAGGACGTGTTTAGACATGGGACAGTAGTGATTTAGAGGATGACGATCACACACACACACACACACACACACACACACACACACACACACACACACATTTTCTGGCTTCCCACTCGTGAGTGACACTCACACATGCATGCATTTACGCGTGCGCACATACACTCGTTCACACACACACAAAGAAAAAACAATATGCCTACATACACATATAAGTTTACATACACACAAACATTGCTGACATAAATATGTACACAGACACACACACAGACACACACACACCAACTCAAGCATCGAGGCAGTGATGCACTAACAAGAGCTGTACATGTTGTCACACTGGAGCCACCCTTCTGCCTGAGTTGTTTTTTAGGGGAGACAACAGGCTGGTAGTCCTGACAGTCAGCCTGCTGGCCCCCAGGGCCTCTGCTTCAGGGCCGAGGGACCTGTGACCAACACACACACACACACACACACACACACACACACACACACACACACACACACACACACTAATACACACACACACACACACACACACACACACACACACACACACACATACTCAGACACATGCGCACACACACACACACACACACAGAAACGCACCCAGACACACACCCATAGACACACACACACACACACACATACACACACACACACACACACACACACACACACACACACACAGACGCACATACATCTCTCTGTCTCCTTATCACACTAACCCTCATGAACAGGGACATACTCATACACAGCTCAGTATCAACCTCACAACCTCTTCTCCAATCCATCTCTCTCTCCTTCTCTCTCCTTCTCTCTCTCTGTCCATCTCTCTCCGGGAGTGCAGTGCGTCAGTGACACTTGAGCGATCCTATTTGGTGAAGTGAGGCACAGCTCTGGTTCCACCGTTCCACGGCTGTGCAAATGAACAGTACCGTCCCGTGTACCTAATTGACATTGTAATTGGCAGATTTGAATGTTGCGTTCGGATGGCTAATTAATTTATCTCACCACTGCCATTAAGGTTAAAGCACCATCTGATCTCTCTGAATATGCTTTGCATACATCTGCATGGTGAATATTTAAATTTAGATATACTAATGACCCATTTTTAATTTTGTATTATTTTGTAAGCTGTTCATTTATATTGTTTCTGTTAAAAATTTAACATATAACCGTGTATTTCAGGTAGTGTTTTTTTAATTTTTTTAAATAATGTAAAAGCCCTTTTTCATCCAAGACATCAAAATGAGATGCGGTGGTCTCCATTTCTCATTTGAATTTTTGAATACATTTCTGAGATGAATCGTACATAATTTACCTGTCATTAAAAGATCCATTTTTCTTTCTCTCTCTCTCTCTCTCTCTCTCTTTCTCTCTTTCTGTCTTCCATCTCGGCTTACAGCTTTCATTCCTTTCCTCACATCTTCAAGTTTCCTTGCACAGAAAAAGCACTCCATTAGATTGTTCATAAAGCGCTGGTAACGGCAATCAAGTTGGTTCACTGTGAATATTTGAAACGGGGGGGCATGTAAAATTTATGCCTCATTAGAATACGTACCCCCCACCACCACCACCACCCCAGCCTGGTCTGGGTAGCAGCTTTTGTGTTTTCTTCTGCTGAAATTCATTAGGGTGGCACTCGTTACAGTCTGCCTCTCCTTCCTTGCTTTCTTCTCTCCTGCTTTCCTTCATTCTTTATTTTTGTCTTTTTTATTCTTTCTTTCTGTATTTCTTTCTTCTCTTGCTTCTCTCGCTTTCTCTCTCTCTCTCTCTCTCTCTCTCTGTCTCGCTCTATATCATTTCTCCTTATCTCTTTTCTCATACTTGACCTTTGCACTTTTGCTGAGCATTTTCTGTTATTCTCTTGTTTACTGAGGTCCTTTGGCAGCTGTCACCTGCATGCATGTATGTGTACCTGTGTGTGTGTGTGCGTGCGTGTGTGTGTGTGTGTGTGTGTGTTTAAGCTTAGGCAGTTTGTCCTTTCCTGATGCCTTGTTTACTTCCTCTTTTTAATTTTTTTTTTTAAGTTCCCATTACATTTTTTCAGAGATGTGTGTTTTTGTGTGTGCACACATGTTTGTAGGAAGGCGAGAGGAGTGTGACTGAGTTTAGTGTGTTTGAGGCATGCATTTGTGTGTTTTTCTTATTATTATTATTTTTACGGGCATAATTAGTGTTATATATGTGATGTGAAGAATTTGCAAATGTCTTTGGGGTATTTTGTCAAGGCTAAACTGTGTCGCCTCTGCGTGGTCCTCTTTCAAAGGCTGTTTCTAATTATTCTGTCACACACTTGTGCACACTGCACGCACACACACACACACGGACACACACACACATGCACACACAGACACACACACACATGCACACACAGACACACACACACATGCACACACACACACACATGCACTCTCCCTCTCTCTCTCTTTCTCTCTCTCTCACACACACACACACACATGCACACACACAGAAAGAAAAGAAGGGAAAAAAGAGGTTAAGTCAATAGGTGAGAATTGCCATTCAGAGAAATGCTCATAAATATTCTCTCAAAAGTGAATTTCTGCTCCATGGTTAAAAGGCAGTGAGGATATTTTTTGACACATTAGTCTTCATCTGAATCAGGGACACATCATAGGAATTTTCCTGTGGCACAAACAGGGCGAAAAAAAAAAAAAGTAGAGAACCAGAATTAAAAAGCAGCCAAAGAATGTATGAGTGATAATGGCATTTTGACTGACAGAAGAAAGGTGCATGTAAAGAGGAGGGGAGGTGTGTGTGTGTGTGTGTGTGTGTGTGTGTGTGTGTGTGTGTGTGTGTGTGCGCGCGCGCGCAATGCAGACGGCACCTTGAATTTCATTTGTTGGGTTGGAGTGTCTCTTTTATGTGTGGTAAGCATCTCCAGTGATCTTAGCAGGGTTCTTGGTCCACGTGCTGAAAGTATGGAGCGTTTATGCAGGGAAAATGATAAAACATTTATTAGGAGAGAGAGGAGGTGATATGCATAATTTATGCTGTTTTTAGCACAATCATTAGTGATATTCCTGATAGATTTTTATTATTATTATTATTAGTAGTAGTACAATTATTTTAAGTACACTATGCACATAGAGGTTTATTAGAAATTAAATGAATGGCCCTATATATATATATATA
>NW_027468664.1:13519482-13521982 GCF_046254945.1 Alosa pseudoharengus
AAGGCTGGGAGGGTGTGGGCCGGGTCGGTGTTGTTGCAGCTGCACATTGATCTGATATTTAGGGGTCCAGGGAGGATTAGCCCTAACTCTGAAGAGCCCTCTCTGGCTCTCGGCCTCGCTCACCCCACCCCCCCGCCGGATTGCCAAAATACCACCTGCAGTCATAATTAACGCGGCCGCGGCCGCCTCATGTTACGGGTAGGCTCTCGCTTGAGCCCGGCCACATCCACGTCCGGTAAGACGGTGAATCAGACCGCGAGACTTACCGGCCTCCCCCTGTCTGTGTCGAGGCTGGCGTTAGCTCAATATCGGAGTGCCTGATTGTTTTTTTAATATGTCAGGTTTGTTGTTTGTCTTTATTAGCATTGTTTGAGATTAATAAAGCAGTGTGCAGTGGATTCTTTTTCAGGTCTGATTTTGGAAGCTAATATGAGAATTAGAAATATGCAAATGAACGTGAGGATGAGGGTAGGCAGTGGAGGGAGAGGGTTTGGTGTCATGGACACCGTTTTTGATTTATTTTATTTTTTTGTATGCTTACTCTGATCTCTGGTGCATTTCTAGGCATGGCTATTATTCATTCTCAATTCCTGTGTAATTAGATTTTAAATCAGATGTGTGTGTGTGTGTGTGTGTGTCTGTGTGTGTGTTTAGATATTAAATATGTTGGCGTGTGTGTGTGTGTGTGTGTGTGTCTTCTAAATAGCCCTCTAAATATACCACATCTGCCCACCCTTTAAATAACCCTTCTAACCCTCCTCCAAAGTGAGTAAAAAACCTTTGACTTCTGCTCACAGGAACGATAACCTCCCCACATTCTCCCCCACCTTCCTACAGCAGAGTATTGACTCTGTGCTGGGTGCTGAGGTTATGTTGTAGTACATGGTAATAATAATATTGTAATGCGTGTGGCTTAGCATCGATCCACTGATCTATACTGTAATGTCCCTTAATGGTGCTGTTAGTTGATTACACTGATGCATAATCCATGTGCTGTTTAGCTCGGGATTGATGACTTATACAGAGCTATGGCTCACTGCCATCTATAAGGCTAAGCTTTAGAGAAGAGAAAAACATCTATATAATAATAATCATGTATCTATGGTCCCAGATCACTTAACTGTGCCTCATAATTGCTGTATGGGTATACAGGCCAAGAGTACCAAGAGTAAGTGCACCTTAGAACCACTGCCGGCATCTAGTATTTCAGATTACTGCATTTGTGTGGCAGAGAGGCTGTGTACATCTGTTGTGACCAGTTTAACTAAAGTACATATTAGAAATGCGGCATGGTGGAGCCACGGTCCGAAACAAATACAGCAGACTATGTGTCTTCTTTATCGTGCCCAGATGAGAGAGTTGTGAGAAACCCAAAAAATGGATTTGATTGGTTTTGATGGATAAAATTGAATGCCGTAGTTCAGCGGTGTAATGGGAGAACAATTTTCAGTTCAAGTTTTGTTTTTTTGAGTTTTGTTTTCTGTAAAAATGTGATGCCATGAGGGTTGTTGAGAGTTTCATAGGCGTGTTTCAGTGTTGGTCTTTTTCTCTGAATTTCCATTTAAATGTTGTCCAGTGTGGAGTATGTGTGGGTTTATGTGATTGTGTTCCGTACTGACAGTGAGTTTGTGAAGTGTGTAGTTTGTGTGTTTGTGTTTTGGTGACGGGCTGGTGGCGTGGTTCTTCGTATCGAGTGTTTGAGTGTGTGTGTGCTGTTGTGTGTGCGTGTGTGTGCTGGTGTGTGTGTGTGTGCCGGTGGCATCACTGTAACAGTGACAGCAATTAACCCAACTGTTTAGCTGCAGGAGAATTTCACATGAGACGTGTGTGACAGCCAATGTCAGACACCGCCCCCTCCACACACACATTAAGACACCCAGACACACATATACTAGAATTTTTAGAGAAAATGAAATCTGAGCTACATCGCTATGCAAGTTTGCCATTAGGGAAAGGGCTGAGAGGCTTCTTAATATCCCAGCTGTTATTTCACAGTGCAATACAAAAATGTGTAGTAATGCAGATGTATGACTTTAGACTCTACAATTGCTATTTGCTCTACTTATTCAGTCTAAACATAATGCTTTAGAAAAAGATGATGGTGATGCTGTTGGTAGTAATGATAATAATGATAATAATAATAATAATAATAATAATAATAATAATAATAATAATAATAATAATAATAATATTATAGCTAGTTTATAAATTATATTAATACAACTGATTAATAATTTATGTTTTTTAATAAGGCAAGTGCACTAGTGCTCATTGTGTGTGTTTGTGTGTGTGTGTGTGTGTGTGTGTGTGTGTGTGTGTGTGTGTCTGTGTCTGTATGATAGGAGGGGAGTGTGGGTGGGTGGTATATCAGGACATGCTCTTGTGGGAGTTCTAATGACTGTCATTTTGGCTTGAGGCCTGGGTTGAAACGTCATCCACACTTGCCTGTCACCCCTCTATGTTCTTTTGCTTCCATATAACCCCCACCAACTCTCTCTCT
>NW_027468664.1:13534482-13541982 GCF_046254945.1 Alosa pseudoharengus
CCTTGTGTGCTGGTCGCTCTAGTCTGCCCGACAGAGGAGATAAACCAGAGGGCTGACATGCTTGCCCTGTCAACAGCCCAGAGATGTTCTGGATGACAGCATCTTGTTTAGTGCCAGACTCATGTGCCAAGTGCCCCCCCCCCCCATTCCCATTTTACTCACACACAGTTTCTGACACACACACAGACATGCACTCACATGCACACACAAATATACTGGCACATATACACATATACTCTACCAATACACACTCCCTCTCTCACACTCACATACACAAACACACACACACACACACACACACACACACACACACACACACACACACACATAAACATAAACACACACATGAACACACGCACACACACACAAGGCTTCCTTGTGAAATAAAAACATTTTTTTCTGTGCTGAGGGCTCAGTGGCAGCTCTGGGGTCTGCATTTTCATTTTTGTCCAGCTGTGAAGTTTCTGGAGAAAGAGCTCCAGTGTCTCATCTCTCGCTCCCTCTCCCCCCCTCTCTCTCTCTCCCTGTCTCTCTTTCTCTCTCTCTCTCCCTTCGCCCATTCCCCACTCACCCCTCGCTCGCACAGTGCATGGCTGTTTTCATAGCACATCTGTGACGTGCGCATAAAAACCTCGTTAAGGCCGCTGTAATTGAACCTCGTTAGACCTCGTTAGATTCCGGGCTTTTTAGCAGATGTGCATTCAAGTCTGGCTGAGCTCCTAGTGATGTTTGCATGAAAAAAACACACACACTCACAGACAGTGGCATGGTTGAACTCTGAATGCTCGCTGGAATGTGTCTTGCAAGTCACTGTCTCTACACACACACACACACACACACACACACACACACACATGCATGCATTATGTCATCCTATTTGTTGTCTAGTTTGTTCTCCTTTCATGTAGTCACAGCTAAGAAGCATGCAGAGGTGAATTGACACTCTCTTTGAAGCAGCGTTTGTCTTCAGTAATCCGTGTGTGTGTGTTTGTGTGTGTGTGTGTGTGTGTGTGTGTGTGTGTGTGTGTGTGTGTGTGTGTGTGTGTGCTTACGTGTGTACATATACACGGTATATCTGTTTCAGTGTGTATGTGTTTGTGTGTGCCTCAGTAATGATATGTCAGCCGTTAAGAGCCCGCTAATGCATTTCATGCCTGATTTTTTGTGTACAAAAAGCCTGAGAGAGAGAGAAAGAGTGATGGGCCTTTACAAAGGTGCATTGTGATGCGAGGCTTTTTACCTCTGCATTAAGTCCAAACACAGACGAGTGGGAGGAGGTGAGGGTGGGGGCTGACATATGTTTCTTTTGGTCTGTCTGTCTCTCCTCAGTGATCTCCGCACGCCTATTAATGTTATGGGGGAGTGCCTGTGTAAACATTCTTGTTTCTCCGCCGCCTTTTTTTCTCCCCCCCCCCCCCTTTTTTTGGTGTGTGTGTGTGTGTGGGGGGGGGGGGGTGGGGGTGCGCATAATGGCGGCCTGTATCATATTTCCCCCCCGACCCTGCTATCTGAAACCAATTACGACGGATCCGTTTGGCCCGAATCTTATTTTCATAAGAATTCCGCACCCCTTGCTCCGTGTCTAGTGTGCGTGTCGCTCAGTGAGAGCAGTGTGTGTGTGTGTGTGTGTGTGTGTGTATGTGTGTGTGTGTGTGTGTGTGTGCATATATGCATTCACTCTCCCTTGTCCCTACTGCATCAGGGCTATGCCTATGACTGTGTTGTTATTTGCTTGTGAGGATCTTTGTTGGCTTTATGCTCTCAGGAATGCTCTCCCATTGTGTAGTGCTGGACCGGGGACAGGCATAGTTGGGCCACAGCAACCTCACTGGCTGACTGACCGCTGGCCTATGAGCACGGGATGAGGGTGGGCTGCTGTAGGTACACATGGAGTAAGCTGTCGCCTAGGAGCAGATGGATGGATACATGGATGGATGGATGAGAAAAAAGATTGATAGATGGATTGAGAAGTGGATGGATGGGTGGAGAAAAAAACAATGGGTGAATGGATGAAAAATGGGTTTGGAGCTAATAAGGTAAATCGTATTATATAATTAGGCTATGTCTTACCATTTCAGTCAAACTTCAAACATTTCACATCATGGTTTATCAAATTACATCTTGTCAAATCAAAAAACTATCTGGGGTTGTATTTGATAATCATAAGATGGATCATTTGTCATTTTATGTTAGGCTAGCGCAGGGTGTGATATAAGATATTTTATCACATGTCACGTCATGTCACATCATGCCTCAATATCATCACTTAGAGCAGATGACATGTTATCACCTAGACATGTCATCTTCATGTTAATGATGCTCCGCTCCACTGGGAGGACGCAGTAAACTAATAATCAGCGCTGCTATTATTGTCGCCGTTATCAGTGTTTCTAAGTAGAGATTCCTGTTAGATTGCACTTCATCTCCAGCACGGGTACTATCAGATGCTGTGGCGTGATGAATTCCTCAAGACGTCTTCTGCACGTGTCAACAGGATTTGTCAAGCCTGATTAGGCATCACCGCCAGTACTGGGGACCGTGTTTCATCACAAAGGCCTCCCTTCTCTTCCTGTTTCCCCGCTGTACGCTGCTTATTACTGACCCCTTGTGCTTTATTGAGTGATTTCCATGACACCCACCCACCCCCATGCCACCCACCAGCCCCCACCAACTCCAGCCGTTAGAAGACAGTGAGGCCTGATCGATTCCCACTCGGATAAACAGCTTCCTCTGCCGATCGGCGCTGCGCTAAATTCATTAGCCCAGCCGCTAGTTTTCACCTCTCGCACACTGGCTTGCCTTATCTGCAGGATTTACGAAGGGAAAAGTCCGATTGGATTGGCATGTCTGTGATAGTTTATTTAGCCAGCTTGACATAAGCAGGGCAATTCGGCACCTGTTCAGAGTATTTGAGCTGTTGCTATCTTTTCTGTTCGGACATCTCCTCATGGAAAGGCAGCCTACACCTGTGCTACAGCGGACAATCACAGCACAAGCCATTGTTAACACACTGATACAGAATATATCATACAAGCCAAAAACATTTGCATCACACTCCTTTAGCATCTAGACACTCTAGTGCTGTTACTCTAAACAACATGCAATAAACATTGGCTTAAGCACAGTACTTTCAATAGGCTTTCTGCTCCTCTGATAATGAGCTCGCACTCTTGGAGCTGGTAGCACCTTTAGCCCGCTCGTTATGCTAAGCCATAGGAACTTCAAAAAAGCACGACAAGGTATGAAATCACAAGAAAGAGCAGTAATGGTGAGAGGGGTAGTATCCCCAAGTACGGTACAGAATAGTGGATTGTCTTTGTGTGATCTCTCCTGTGGCGTGTGAGTGCTGTGTCTGTCCTGGGCGCTGCTCTGTCCCTGCTCTGTGGCAGGGGTGGTGGGGGGGGGGGGTGAGAGGGGGCCTTGGCTGGGTCTGGAGACTGGCTCCTCTCTCTGTGTTTTACCGGGAGACGGATCAATGGCACTAGGCCCCAGCACCGCTGCATTGTGTTTGTTTACTCCGGGCCAGGAAGGCTGGCTCCAGGCGCTGCAGAGACACACACACACACACACACACACACACACACACACACACACACACACATTCACACACACATGCATACACACACAGAGAAAGATAGGCACAAACATAGACACTCCCTCATACACACACACACACACACACAAACACACACACACACAGATACACAGAGACAACACACACACACACACACACACATGCCTCCCAGACCCCCTCCAGCGCCATCTCTTCATAATTGATCAGGGGGATGGCTGACTCCCCTGGGGTGCCTCAGACGTGGCAACTTGTGTTTTATCCTTCCCCTGTCCTGCTCTCTCCTCTCTGCCCTCCTATCTCTCTCTATCTCTCTCTTTCTCTCTCTCTCTCTCTTTCTGTCTCTCTCTCTATCTCTGTCTGTCTCCATGTCACCCCCTCACTCAAACACTCTTTCTCTCTCCTTCGGTCTACCTCTCCTTTTCCTCAGTCTCTCACTTTCTGGCACTCTATTTGCCCCTCTCCCTCTGTCTGCACCCCTTTTTTCTTCCTCCGCTCCCTCTCTTTTCGTCACCAACTCCGTCCATCTCTTTACTCTCTCTCTTTCTCCATCCCTCTCTCTCTCTCTCTCTCTCTCTCTCTCTCTCTCTCTCTCCCCTGTTTGCTCAGCATCTCAATGTACTAGTTCAAACATTGTTCACACCAGCTGGAGGAGCTGTGCCATATGCTCATCCTGTCAAAGCAGCTGTTGTCATGGATACTGGCAAGCACCAGAAAATAAAACAAACCCTTGATTCTCCAGGAAGAAGTGCCACTCTGTACCTGAGGCTTTTTTTCCCCTCTTCACTCTCCTTTTCCCTCTCTATTTAACTCTTCACTCTCCATCCTCTCAAAGAAACACCTGTGAAGTTGTTGTGGTGTTCTTCTTGCCTTGCTTGGTACCTTGGTGTGTGTGTGTGTGTGTGTGTGTGTGTGTGTGTGTCTGTGTGTCTGTGTGTGTGTGTGTGTGTGTGTGTGTGTGTGTGTGTGTGTGTGTGTGTGTGTCTGTGTGTCTGTGTGTGTGTGTGTCTGTGTGTGTATGTGTGTGTGTGTGTCTGTTCAAGTATATAAGCAAGTGCCAACTTGTGGCTGTGTATTAGAGGACCATATCCATAGTAGCCAGCCAGCCTTATGAGCAGGATATGAGTCACACACACTCATGTACTGTACAGTGCATTTGACTGATTCATTCTAAACAATGTTTCCTTCCATATGTTGGAACACTATGTAGAAAATACAAGGATTTGAGCATTATCAAACAGAGAAGTAAATGTGTATCTACATGCATACAAAGAGTACAATTACATACAAACACACATGTATACAATAGACACCATGGTGAGCATATCATATATCTACACAGACATGAAGAAAGCATTATCGTTTGGGTGTTTTTGGCTAAATGTGTGTAATACGGCGCAGCTGATTTCAGTAGGCAGAAAAAAGGGGCCATTTTCTTCCCTGTCTGCACACCTCACAGGCATGGGTGATTCTGAGTGTAAAAGCACAGCTCCCTGTTAATTCACTCCTAAGGTAATCTGATGTTGATTTTGTCAACTTTAATTACAGCTTCTAGGAACACTTCACATCGTCTCCCTCTACTTCAAATTGATATTATGAATATGCAAATGGCCTGGTAATTTGTGGAGAAGTGGGTATTTCAGTTGAGCACACACTAGACAGGTCAATTCCACTGACGCAAGCCCCCCACTCCCCCACCCCTCTCTCTCGCTTCTCTCTTTTTCTCTCTGTCTCTCTGACACACACACACACACAGACACACAGACACACGCACACACACACGCACACACACACACACACACACACACACACACACACACACACACACACACACACACTCTCTTCATCTCTCCCACTCTCGTTCTTTCCAAGGGTGCTTAAGACAAACTGTATTTATCTTTGATCACGGTTTTGTGAAGCAGCATAAAAAAAGTATACATCTTACTGCTTCCTACCAGTCAGAGGTGCTCAGGAACCCTTGAACAAAAGCTTTTTTTTGGATCTGCATGACTGGAAACCTAAAATCACAGTCACATTTTCTTAATGAAATCTTTCAAAAAGCAACAGAGTGAAATAAAGAAAGACAAAGAAAAATAGAAATGAAGAATACTTATAATAACATCTCTCTCTCTCTCTCGCTCTCTCTCCCTTTGTCTCCTCTCTCTTTCTCCAGGCCCTACAAGCAGCAAGGCAATTACTCCTCCATCAGTCAGGCAGCGGCCTGAAGTCTCCAAAGAACAACGACAAACAGCGTCCACTGCAGGTGAGTCCACGGACGCTAATCTGCACTGGCCCGCCGCAGTGTGTGTGTGTATGTGTGTGTGTCTCTGACGCCGCTGAGACGCCACAAGATCTCTGCCGCATCGAGACGGCCGGCAACGAGACTGTTTGACTTGCCAATGTAATTCAGGACCCTGTCACTGAAATCCTAAACCTTACATAAAAGAACCCTGTCATCTCTGTGTTTTAATGTGTTTCCGTTTGAAAGTAACTTTTTCACTTGTTCTCTGAAAGATGTTTTTGTATTCCGGAAAGACTTGATAATGCTGGACACCGGTGAGTGTGTTATTGGGGTGAACAGATATAGTTCACTCAGGAGGCTGGTGAAGCGTGTGTGTGTGTGTGTGTGTGTGTGTGTGTGTGTGTGTGTGTGTGTGTGTTTTGCAGTGCTTTAACATTGTAATAACCTTGGAACTATCGCTTCATTGATCCTAGCGAAGCCATCGGTGCATTTCCGACAGCACAGGCAAAGAAAAGCGAGCGTGTTTGCACCTAAACCCACCTCCGCTTAACTAGCTGCCATTTCACCTCCTCCAAGATAATTTGCCATATTGATTCAAAGTGCTGCCTATTGCTGTGGGCGCTTGTTTGGAAAAGGGCACTGTCGCCATGTATCGGATGCGTTTGCCCCATTATCTTCACCGTGTGTGTGTGTGTGTGTGTGTGTGTGTGTGTGTGTGTGTGTGTGTGTGTGTGTTTTCTCCCTTCACTCCGAAAGGGGGATGGTGGCAAAGGCGACAGTGGTCTACTTCTCTCATTTACGCAAATAAGAATTCATAACTCAACTCTCTCCTTTTTCGGTGACTTCAAATTATGTAAGCTCTTGACATCTGCATGCCTTATTATTTTTAGCTTTAAATTGGAGTGTGTGAGCGCGCGTGCCCTTCCCTCTGTTAATAAGTGCTACGGCGGGGGCTCTGGTTTACCTCATTAGGCTGCCTGTGCATTTAATTAAAGAAGGGAAAAATGGCGTTAACCTCGCCGTTAATTTTTTCCTTCATTTTTTTCGCGGAGTGTAACAATGGCGACACCTTCGATTGGAGTCGCACCCCTGTGTACCTAATTATGTGGTGGCAAAGATACAGCATATGACAGGCGGTGGTGGTGGTGGTGTTGGGGTTGTGGTAGGGGGTTTGGTTTGGCTTGAGCCTTTTCACTATCTGACATTAATGTCACCAGCCGTGTTTGCTCGGAAACCATTGACACACAGGGACCTCACGCCTTAACCTGGAATAAAAAAAAAAAAAAAATCCTCCATTTCTTTCTCTCAATTTTTATTTCTTTGATTTTTGTTTCATTTATTTTTCATATTCCCCCAAGCCACCACATATACAAGTGTTGCAGTGGCCGTTGAGCCTGTGGGAGCAAGTGGTAGGGTGTCTTGAGGAACAGGAGTGGTGGCTATTGAGTTGTATGTTTAAGGAATGGATCTGTGGCACGTCGGAGCAGAGATGTGCAGATTGCTTTGCAGAGGCAGAGAGGGGGACAGAGAGGTGTAATATTGGGTGAGAGAGTGAAAGAGAGTGTGTGTTGTGTGTTGTGTGTGTGTGTGTGTGTGTTGAGGGGGGGAGGGGGGTGGTAATATTGGGTGGGAGGGAGAGCGCAGTGTACCAGCCGGCCCGGTGGCATCAGCGTCAGGCCAGGAGCGC
>NW_027468664.1:13546353-13553853 GCF_046254945.1 Alosa pseudoharengus
CTGTCTTTTTGTGCCACTCTGTTATTGTTTTTTCTCTCACTCTCTCTCTGTCCCCTCCTGTCTGTCAGTAAGTGTAGGGAGTCAGGGACAGTGCCTCACCAGTTCCCCCTCCAAGCTCTTCATGTCTGTCTGTCTGTCTGTCTGTCTCTCTCTCTCTCTCTCTCTCTCTGTCTCTCTCTCTCTCTCTCTCTCTCTCTCTCTCTCTCTCTCTCTCTCTCTCTCTCTCTCTCTCTCTGTTATCTTGTTTCATATTAGTCATGCTGTCTTGTTTTTCTCTTCCTTCTCCCATCTGTCTGCATGGTCCCCTCTCTATCTCTTCATTTGACACTTCTCTTTCTATCATTTTCTTTCCACTCTTTCTGTTTTTAATGCTATCTTTTCTTTCGCCTTCTGTTTGTCTGTGTCTATGCTAAGCCTAGCTGGCTGTTGCCTGTGTTTGTGTACGTCTGTTTTCTCTCTCTCTCTCTCTCTCTCTCTCTCCTCTCTGCCCCCTCCTCTCCTCTCCCCTGCTCTACTCCCTCCCTCCCTCCCTGCCTGTTGTTGTTGTTGTTGTTGTTTACTGCCTCTCAGTAAGGAAGAGAAGAGCAGGAAGAGAAGGAAGAGAGCTGTTGCCATTTTGCTCTTTCTCTCCCTCTCCCTCTCGCTCTCTCGAACAAACACCTGGCGCTTTAGCCTGCTGTTTACCTAAAAAATGGCACCGTGTCTCGCTTTGCCGACGAAATGATCGCTAATTACGCCGCTGCTTCCCCCTGAAATGGCAAGAGGATTCTCTCTGTTTTAATCATTGCTGGCCTGATATCATTTGCACGTACGGATCGGATGTCGTCGACGCAATGGGAAGGAGACGCGGCGTTTCTCCATAGAGCGTGCCACACCACAGAAAGGCTTTTCGCGCCAGGTGGATGCTCGAGCAGGCCTCGTGGTGTGAAAGCGCTAGCATGTTAGCTTGTTAGCATGCAGCTTTGCAGCATGTTAGCATAGTGTGTTAGCCTTTTCCTGTTTCCTTTTTCAGGGGAGGACACGGAGAGCTGTAGTCCAGAAGAAGTCAAAGTAGAAATCAGTATTCCAATTTAGTATTCCACAGTGTAGGGATAAGCAGACCTAGTGAGTAGAGGCTAGGCAGCCATCTTTGTTAGCGCTGTGATTCCTGTAGCATGATGTTGAGGGAAGAATTTATCTTTTTTTCGATGCATTTCCTGACAAGGACCTACAACACTGGATTTTCACACTAACCCAAACAGAAAATGTTATCTTCCCAATGTGAGTATACAGAAATTAATGTGTTTGTCTTGTTTCTATGTGTCTATGTGTGTGTGTGTGTGTGTGTGTGTGTGTGTGGACATCCTGCAGCAGGCCTAAGTCCAGCCGAGCTGCAGCAGCTGTGGAAGGACGTGACTGGCGGTCACAACATGGAGGACAACGGACATAAGCACAGCAGCAGAGGCAACAGCGGCGGGGAGAGGGAGAGGATCAGCGTCAGCAGCGGTGATAGCGGCGGCGGCGGCCTGGACCTCACCACCTCCAACTCCACCTCCACTACCTCCTCCACCACGTCCAAAGCCTCACCACCCATCTCCCACCTCAGTCTCGCCAACGGCCAGTCCCCGGCTCTCAGCTCCCGGAGAGAGAGGTAGGGGCAGCCAGCACACGCAACCAGACATGCACACAAATAGCACATGTACACACACACACACATGAAGACACACACACACACACACACACACACACACACACACACACACACACACACACACACACACACACACACACACAACCAAACACACACACATATACACATACTCGTACACATGCACATGCATACACATTCAAAGACACATACGTCACACATGTATATACACACGCACACACAATCATACACACGGCACGCATACACACAATGATCACAATGATTTTTTTTTACACACTAATAGTCTCTTTAGGAGAGATACATTTACATACATTCACCTACTCAAACCATACAGGCACATATACAGGAGATCACAGAGATAATGTAAGCAGACTAAAACAAACACTTTTATTCAAATAGGCATTCAGTAGACATACCAATATCACACACACAGCACAGATCGGGATGCTCACTGGAGACTCTTTACACATGTTCCACACTGCGTTCGTACACACACAAACGCACACACACATACACACACACACACACACACACACACACACACACACACACACACACAAATCAAACAGAAGCTCATTGGTCTTTTCATGTGCTAATCTGTCAGATGTTTGTGTGCATATGGGGAAAAACATGCTATTTGTCCCCGTTTAGCAGAAGAGAAGAAGTATTTATTCCTGGAGGGGACCCAACGGTGGTTTGCTTGGCTTTTTTGATTTGTTTGTTTGCTTAGTACTTAGCGATGCCGGCGTAATAATAGTCAGAAATGGGCTCTCCCATGGGAGAGTGTGTGCGTGATTGAACCCATTTGCTTACACTGTATCAAACGCAACAATGGCGTCAACATCAACGATACACACACACAGCTGCTTGGCAGTTGTGTGTGTGTGTGTGAGGGAGCGGAGTGTGTGTGTTGGGGGGGTGTAGTCACGGGCACTGTACATTAAGTATTTAAAACCTCCCTCGTTCTGTCTCTCATCTGCTCCGCATTTGAACACCACCTAGCAGAAAACAGCCTGGCGTGTAAACACGGCTAGGACGGCTCGATCTGATCCGTACTCCGTACACGTCACTCGCTCTATGTAGAGGCTGTGTTTGCATTATTGTCTGTGTGTGTGTGTGTGTGTGTGTGTGTGTGTGTGTGTGTGTGCATGTATGTATGTGTGCGTGTGTTTATTGTTATCAGTCTGATCCATGTATAATTCAGCTTCTCCCCCCCCCCCCCCCAACGCCTCACTGTGCTGTAATGAGCAGGTGGTGCCGCTGCGCTGAGCGTGGCTGAGAAGTGCTGTAATTGGTTTAAAGTAGATGCTATCTTAGCAGAGCCACTAAAAAAAATATATCTGTACAAGTAGACCTCCCTGCCCGCAGAGAAAGAATGAGATGGAGAGAGAGAGAGGGAGAGTGTTGAGGGCGGGGAAATAAACAGAGAGGAGGAAAAAAGGCAGAAAACACTTTTTTATCTGGTAGAGATCCCTGTGGGGCCTGTGGGTTTTCGTAATGATCGAGCGCAGAGGACTGTCAAAGGAGGCTGCTTACTAACACTCCATCGATCGATGGCACACAGGGAGGAGGCCGTGTAAAACATACTGTGAATGAGCAAGCACAATCCCTCTCTCTCATTTTCTCTCTCTCTCTCCTTCTCTCTATCTATCTATCTATCTCTCTCTCTCCATTTTTTTCCTTTCCCTTTGTCTGTTTTTCATGTGTTCTCTCTCTCTCTCTCTCTCTCTCTCTCTCTCTCTCTCTCTCTCTCTCTCTCTCTCTCTCTCTCTCTCTCTCTCTCTCCCCCTTCTCTACCTTCCTTCCTTTTCCTTTCAGTGCGAGCCTAAAGGTTAAGCTGTCAGATCTAATCGTGGCGGGTCAGGCCTGTGTGAGAACGTTTGCTGAAGTTTGCAGTTGCCGTTCGAAAGCAAGAGATAGCCGGCCAAATAAAAACGTCACGCGGCCTCTCTGCCATCTAAAGCATTTGCACACCCCTGTGCCACTTAATGGTTTCCATAGATCTTTAGAGGTGGGAATGCCACCACCAGGAACCTCCAAGGATTTCCGACGACATTGTTCACTTGTTTTCTATCGCCACGTTGCCATTTGGTCCCATGGCAAACACAGAGGATCAATAATCTGTTGGTGGCAGGGTGTGTGTGTGAGCGGGTGTCTCTTGGAGTCCCGCGTACATTCTCGTTTAATTGGATCGTTTCCAGCCTCTGTGCGGAACTGTCAGGCAGAACAAAGCCAAGCTGCCCTGTTGTGACCCCTCTGTTGCCAGTGGTAACCTAACAGGAGTTATCTGCCTCGAGCTATAATGTGTATGGAAATAACACTGACGTCACTGTCTCCATTTCTCCCTCTCTTGCCATCTCTCTGGCTCTATCTCTCTCTCCCTCTTTATCTCCCATCTCTATCACTCTTTCTCTGTCTCTCTGTCCTCCTCGCTGTCTCTCTCTCTTTCCGCAGCTCCTTGCATGAGGATACAGGGGCCGCTCACTGTCTCTATGGCCACGGAGTGTGCAAGTGGCCCGGATGTGAAAACGTCTGCGAAGACTTTGGACAGTTCTTGAAGTAGGTATCCTGCAGGTGTATGTGTATGTAGCCGGTGTGTGTGTGTGTGTGTGTGTGTGTGTGTGTGTGTATATGTGCTGAGGTGTCTATGCATGTGTATGTCAGACTTTGTCTGCTGTGGTTTATTAGGCATTTCTGTCATTTTTTTTTTGCCCAGAGTGCAGTGTACATAAATCTTTGCCCAGTCATCACGGCTTAGGTCTGGGCATGTCGGTAGGGAGGGTGTCCAATCTGTGCCAAACACGTTAAAAAGAATCCAATTCAGAGTCTGCAGTTGTCAAATGCCAGCAGTTAGCCTTAGGGCTTCATAAAAGCTTCCATAGCCCTGCTCTGCCTAATATCCACTGCCGAGCACTTCCTCTCCATCCGATCGCGATCCCGGCCGAGCCCCCAAATCATTCCAAAGGTCTTTGTTAGCATCTCTCGCTCCGAGAGGACCCCAAGAGCTTTAAATCAGCTGCTGATTTAGCTTCCCGTCTCCGGCGTCGGTAAAATACGGCGCTGTGTTCCGGGGGGCCGACGCGCCGTCAGGAAAGGTTAAACACAAGCCAGTGTTTCTGCAGGGAGGGGTGGGGCGGGGGGTGTAGGATGTGGGGGTTGTCTGTCTGTCAGCCTGTCAGAGGGCTCGCTGATCTACGGCTGGCCCCCTTGCTCCTGCCCCTCCCCAGTCGGCCCGTCAGGTCGTCTCGAAACTCGTTAGGAAGCTAATAGTGACTCGCTGATACGGCATACGTGCGGACCCCGTTCAGCGTTGCCATGGTGCAGGCAGCCCGAGCCGGAGTCAGACGAAAGGATTCATGCTCCATCAACAATTTAGCTAATTAGCTCTTTAGTAATTGGGCCTGCTTTGTTGTCAGGCGGACATTAGAGGCGAAGGTGTTTTCCCCGCCATCGATGGCAGGTGATCGCGTCACCATGCGCCAGGGAGCTTCAAAAACGTCAAGATGGAGACAGGGGTGGGAGAGTAGAGGGGTGGGGGGTGGAATTGTTTAATTTGAATATTCTAATTAGATTTGTAATTAACTGTGAAATGATGATCATGCCACGTAATGCCGGTGTAAATGTCCATGTCAATTCACGAGAACGCCATTGAAATTGGGAACATTGTTCTTCAATTTATTTATATATTTTCGTGAAAGGAAAGGAGGGTGATCTGAGGATAGGCACAGCTGATATGATTTTAGAGCCCTGCTTTTAAGATTAATGGAAGGAATTCAGTTGCTTTGCATTATTACCATTGTTTCAAAGCAGGCATTAATCTTCCAGCTGATGGCCCGAACCCTGAGGTTTTATTTACTGACTCAAATCAGGAAATAAAAATAAAACAATACTTTATGTTTACTTCAAGTTTCATCATTATACACCTTGAAACTGCTCTAGCTCAGTTTTGTTTTTTGTCTCGTGTATATCAGTATCCAAATTAAGATGGCCTATGTTGCACCAGTTGTTTCATATTGGTAATGCATAATAGTGCAATGAGCTACAGTCTTGGTTGCAACAATAGCTCACCATTTTGAAAAAAATAATAATAATTAAACAAAAAAACAATTAAAATTTCAAAGATGCTTGTTGAGTTATTCAGGTGTCTCAGACATTAACAGAGGCACTTGAGCAAGTAAAGGCTCGTAGGTTAGACTGCTGTGTTCCTCCTCCAAGTAGCCCTGCCTTCTCTTTCTTCTTTTTCACCTGCAAGCACACTGAGAGTGGAGGTGTGTAAAAAAAAAAAAAAAAAAAAGGGAAAGTTGCCATCGCCGCCATCATCGCCGCCGTCTGCTAGAGTCAGAGGCTTCATGTTGCAGGAGCTGCACATGAACACAGACAAGCAACAAAAGAGCACACTGATTTTAGGTTCACGCACACACACACACACACACACACACACACTGAGTGCATGGAGACGCAGGCAGCCTCGTCTGTCTGTGCGCCTCACAGGAGCGATTGTAGGTGTCAGCCCTGGGCCTTTCATGTCGCGAGAGATGCCAGTCACCGCCGCCTGTACCAGCCGGGTACACACACTTTTAAAACACCGTTTACATAAAATACAGTGTCAAAATCAGATGACACCTTTGATGGGGAGGGGGAGGTGATGCGGGTGCAAGTAGGTAGGGGGTGTTTGGGGGGGGGGGGGGGGGTAGGTGAGGGGGGTTGTTGCTGGCGGTTGTGGAAATGGCACAGTACGTTTAAGCGATCTTTGTTATGTTGCTCAGGAAAACTTGTCAAGATCAGCAATTTAATAGCTCTTCAATGCGCTTTAAAGTGTTTTTTTCCCCCTCTCCATTTCACCTGGAGAACTAGCCTAAAGGTGGCTGGCACGTTGTATTAGCTCTGAAGTTCAAATGAAACCCTGCGTGCATTGTGTGCCTGTGTGTGTGTGTGTGTGCCTGTGTGTGTGTGTGAGTGTGTGTGTGTGTGTGTGTGTGTGTGTGTGTGTGTGCGCGTGTGTGTGTGTGTGCGTGTGTGTGTGCATGTGTACGAGCAACACCCTAAGACATTTCTATTTATGCATTGCCGTATACTGCCGCGTACACAGAGGGTTTCTTAGCCAGAATAATGCAGGGCTGCCTTTTCCTTTGTTCAGTGGATGTCTCACATAAAAGTGGTGAAAATGTTAAAAACAGGCACTCCTGTGGGGCTTATCAGCCCTTCAGCTGCCTGGCAGTCAGCGGCAGTGACTGTAACGCTGGTCTGTCAGCTGTTTGTGAGTAAATGATCACAACATGAGCTTTTCCACCCAGCCGCATCCTCTCATGCACCAATTTCTTATCCTCTCACTCGCTTATTCTCTCTTTCTCTCTCTCTCTCTCTCTCTCTCTCTCTCTCTCTCTCTCTCTCTCTCTCTCTCTCTCTCTCTCTCTCTCTCTCTCTCTCTCTCTCTCTCTCTCTCTCTCTCTCTCCCTCAATCACTGTATTAGTCTCTCAGACTCTCACATACTCATGCACTCACTCACTCGTTCTGTCACTCATTCACTCAGTCCCTTCTTCACTTCATCTGTCACTCAGTCCCTCACTCTATCTCTCCCTCACTCACTGACTCACTGGAGTTGGTAGGGAGGCAGAGCAGCCTGGCTAGTGAAGGTATCCACCGACGGACACTGGGCCGCATGAACTCTATGCATGCGTATCCACAGTAATCTCACACAGGTGCTGTATTTGTAGATGCAAACAGGCACAATCACACACACACACACACACACACTCGCACATGTACTCATACATTAAACCTTCACACAGATATACATAGTGAGGTGATGGTGATGATTCAGCACAGAGAAATATGTGTTTTACCCTACACA
>NW_027468664.1:13561353-13571353 GCF_046254945.1 Alosa pseudoharengus
ACCTGTTGGTGTATATTCCTATACATGCAGCAGAGCAGCTGCCTACAGACACACACACACACACACACGCACACACACACACACACTCAATCGTGTGAGTGCATATTGCTCCATGCACTGCAAACAGCCCGTCAGACTCTCCTTAAGAGCCCTGAGACTGATGGAGTGTGTGAAGCCAATAGGATTTGTAATGCCAGGTTACATACATCTCCATCAAACGTGTGTGTGTGTGTGTGTGTGTGTGTGTCTGCCTGCCTGCGTACCTCTCTGTGTGTCTGTGTCTGCTTGTGTGTTTGTCTGTGTGTTTGTCAGGGTATGTGTGTGTGTGTGTGCGTGTCTCCAGCCTAGCAGCGAATGTATTAAATCACAGCTTGAAGTTTTTCGGCAAAACGGTGGGCCATTTTGCGGTGATGGATTTAATGTCACAAACAACCTGTTGGCCAGAGGCAATAACTGTTAAGCACTGTGAGCCCAAGGAGCTCACAGAAGCCCGCCAATGGAGAGAGAGAGAGATAGAGAGAGAGAGAGAGAGAGAGACAGAGAGAGCAAAAGAGAGAGAGCGCTATCATCTCATTCACCAAACAAACAGCTCACCTAACTGCAGAGCGCAGTAGACTGCCACCGGCCAAAATGAATCCACACCAAATAGCCAGCAATCAGTAAACATCTCAAGAAGGAGGAAAAAAAACTCAAGCTATTGAGACTAAACCATGCTGTGATATAAAATGCCTTGTACATCGATTGTTGCACACAGCATGAAATTACATGGCAGATTTGGTATGGTGTGTTTGCAAAACATACTGTATACATCTGTATCTATATTCAGATAGATATATTGTTTGAAGAGATTGGTTCCAAAATGCTATATATTAAAAAGTCAGGCTATTTTATTGTGTACTTCAGTAATATCAATCAAATTGCAGTTGTGTTGTTTTGATTGAGTAAAGATAAATCAAACAACCACACTCAATTACAGTTCTACTGAAATAACTTGGAAAACAAAATGTAAAAAAAATGATTTATTAAAATTCATTAGAATGGCGGATATGGCGTTTTGGAACCAAACTCTCCATACACAATATAATTAAAATTATGTACATAACTTATGGCAAAATACACATTATATTTTTGAATAATGCCAGTTAATAGATCCGTGCTAATATTCAGTAAAAATGTTTAATTTATGGTAAACATTATTCAGTAAGTGATGTGGTAAATTTGCTTGGTAGGGGGCACGTCTTAGTTGGTGTTTAGCATCCTGAGCGTCTTGTGTCAATGGAATCATTTCCCTCCTAGTCCATCTCCCTGTGAGGATAATCACAAGATAGAATAATTATCCCCATAAATCCATCAGGAATCGGACGCTCGTTTTTTCTTCTTTTCACCAATTCATTATTCAATTGCCCCCCCCCCCTCCCCTCCCCATTTCCCCAATTTTTTTGTTTAATCTTCAAAAACTCCAGCAGCTTGGTAGCATCTCTGCTAATAAAGAATTTGCAGCCTATAATCTGAATGCTGAATATGAATGAATAATGTTAATGAGGTATTGCATTACATAAACCGCACATGAAAGGGGTGCTAATTGCATTTGATGGGGAGCAATTAATGGAGAATTCTTAAACGAAGGCAGCGATCTGCAGTCACGTCATGAGGAAGTTCTCTTCTCTTTTTGTCTCTCTTATCCCCCACTCTTTTTGTCTCGCCCTGTCTGGCAGGGTGTGTTCCAGTACACCACATCCTTTTGAATATACTTTCATTTTATTTATATATTAATATAAATATATATATATATATATATAACATATATAACATTATCTATTATTATTATTATTATTATTATTATTATTATTATTATTATTATTATTATTATAAGTATACTGTGCTGAATCCCTACAGTCCTTACATCCTTACACACACACACACACACACACACACACACATAGACATAGACACATACACATAGTCATACACAGAGAGAGAATGGGTATAAAGGCAGCTCACGCATTTGATAAATATTAATAGTGTGAATTTAATAGAGGGTTAGCAAGCCGCCCTGTTGGATCATCTCTGGTGCACTTTACAGCTATCAGGACAGGAAAACAAGGTGCCAGCGCTCGCTCAACCACACGACCCCATTTACTCTCAGCACCACTTCATTATGTGCTACCTTTTGGCTATGCATCTCTCTCTCTCTCTCTCTCTCTCTCTCTCTCTCTCTCTCTCTCTCTCTCTCTCTCTCTCTCTCTCTCTCTCTCTCTCTCACTCTCTCTTTCTCGCTGTGTGTGTGTGTGTGTGTGTGTGTGTGTGTGACTGTCTGTGTATGCCTGGCTGTCTGACTTTCTACCTTTTGGCCATGCCACGGATGCCTAGAAATCAAAGTGTCCAAGGCTGCGAAATGAATAATGAGCTTTCTCCCCTTCTTCTTCCTACTCTTCCTCTTCCTCTTCCTCTTCCTCTCTCCCTCCCATCCCATCCACCCACTCTAGCATGCATATTTATTTAGATAATCCAGACCAGGCTAACTCTATCCATCCATCTACCAGTCATTCATTAATTCATTCATTTCATTCTTTCTTTCATTTGTCTATTTATTCATCTCTCTACTCCTTTTCCTTGCCCTCGTGTCCATTTTTGTCCTAATGGTCATACTTTTGTTTGTTGATTTTTTTTTTTTGGTTTTGTTTGTTGACTGTCACTTCCACAAAAAAGTGTAGCTTGTAGGGAAATCTTGTCTTAGCCGTATAGATAAGCATGCCCCACACACACACACACACACACGCACGCACGCACACACACACACACACAAACCACCACCACATACTCTGTCAGGCTAACTCAGTTGACAGGTTTATTTATTTAAGTGTGGCGTTATTTTTCTTTTTTTCTTGTTTCATGTGCGGTGTATCAAAATTCTTTGTGGGGCTTGGCCTTGGGCACTGGGTGCATAATTAGCGGTTGATGTTGTGTGGTTTTGTGCATCTGTGCGCCACAGACAGCCCACTGAATGGGGGATTTAGTCGGAGACACTTCAAAGAGAGCCAGCCCGATGCCTTGACCTGACCTCCGCCGAATTATATGGAGATTCGCCATGTTGTACAAATCAAATGAAGTGTTTTGCAAGCAAGAGAGGCAGGCTGAGTGACTGAAGAGAGAAGAAGAGAGAAGGAGAGAGAGATAGAGAGAGAGGAATGATACTAATAAATTTGCCACAGTCTCTTCTCTTCTTTTCTCTTCTCTTTATTCCGCTCTTCAACTCGTAGCACTAGTTATTATGAGGCTGCTTGGAAGAACTTACTGTCCCCCCATTGCCCATGATGCCATTTAAGACACACACGCACATATAACACACACACACATACACAAGGACATATAACACACATGAAACACACACACACACAAAACACACATTAAGCCACTCTCTAATGTGCTCCCTTTTGTCCTTAATGGGGTGACATTTTATTTGAAAATTAGCGATATTGCCAGTAATCTTATTTCTGAATACAGCCTAGTTATCCAGTCTCTTAAGTGACCACGTTCAGTGTTGTGGCTATGCACCCATTTTAAATTGTGATAATCAAGCGACCCTGTAAACTGGCACAATGGTTCAATTGAGCTGTGTCATTTTAATTCTCTGTCTGCTCTTCTTATTGGCTTTAATCTGTTAGTATTATCTCATCAGTGACAAGCGGGACTATAATTGTCAGTTAAAGCCCATTGCTTCCACACGAGGCTGGCAAACTTGACTTTCACTCTTATTTATCCATCTTTCTCTCATTCTCCGGCTCGCTCTCTCTCTCTCTCTCTCTCTCTCTCTCTCTCTCTCTCTCTCTCTCTCTCTCTCTCTCTCTCTCTCTCCGTATCCCATCCCACTCGCAACAGTCACCTCTAATTCAAACGCTCCCTCGGAATTCCGCTTGCCAATTCGCAATTAGGGCAATTTGGTTTGAATATGTAATGATGTCATTACCATTCCAACCAATTAGTAACAGGACTAAAGGTCAGCCCGGAATTTTCCAGTTGGCTAGAGTCGCTCACATGAGGTTTGAAACACAGGAGCGGAGAGGGGGATGAGAAGAAAGAAAAGAGAGAGAGGAGAGGGATTAGCGACGCGTCTCCATTAGGGTCAAGAGTGGTTGAAGTGACAGACTGTGTTTGGGTTAGGGGAGGAAGAGACAAGAAGAGGGAGAGACATACAGAGAGAGAGAGAGAGAGAGAGAGAGAGAGAGACATGGGGGAAGTGTGTAAGCATGTAGGACTGTTTTGTATCCAGAAAAGGTCACGATCCCGGGGTCAACGCACCAAGCAGGAGCCAGGTGGCTGCATTCATCCTTATTCTTACACACACACACACACACACACACACACACACATACACACACACACACACATACACACACACACACACACACACACACACACATACACACACACACACACATACACACACACACACACACACACACACACACACACACACACACACATATGGTCACACTCACACAGATACACACACAGACACACTCCATTTCTGTATTACACACACAAAAACACAAGTACACACACACACACACACATGCACGCTCACATGGAGTGCTCTTGCGGGCTGGAGATGGGTTAGGATAACACAGAGGCTGATCATTAGATAATCTTTAACAGCGTGCTCTAATTAGAATTCTTATGATACAATTTCATCCTGTAATTAGTGGAGATTGGCTGCCTCCTCGCTTGCTCGTTAGCAGCAACACAGCTGTGGAGACAAGCCCGCTTGTGTCTGTCGGAGCTCTTTAAACTAAAAGTCTCTCTCCCTCTCTCTCCTTTTTCTCTCCTTTTCTCTGTCTCTCTCGCTACTCATCTTTTCTGTCTCTTCTCTATCAATCTCTCTTCTGATTTTTCCTCCTCCCTTTTCCCCCTTACCCCGCTTTATTTTACTCCCACTCTCACTCTCCTTATTCTCGCTATCCCTCTCTCTCTCTCCATCTCTCTCTCCCACTCACTCTCTCTTTCCCTCCCTCCCTCCCTCCCACTCTCTCTCTCTCTCTCTCTCTCTCTCTCTCTCTCTCTCTCTCTCTCTCCATCTCACTCTCTCTTTCACTCCCTCCCACTCTCTCTCTCTCTCTCTCTCTCTCTCTCTCTCTCTCTCTCTCTCCCTCTCTCTCTCCATCTCTCTCCCACTCCCTCCCTCCCTCTCTCTCCCCCTCTCTCTCCTCCTTCTCCTCTGCGCCAGCTGAACCTGGTTTCGAGCGTCACCATGTCCAAGAACCTGCCGTCGGTGTCCCCGCCCACCCTACCTCAGACGCCCACCACGCCCACGGCGCCCATCACGCCACTCTCCCAGATGTCCCAGGTGCCGTCCGTGCTCAGCCCCGCCAACGTGCCCAGCATGGGCGCCATGCGCCGACGCCACTCCGACAAGTACGCCACCATGCCCCTGTCAGGTGAGGACACACACACACACACACACACACACACACACACATAGGTAACACAGATCACTCACACACACACACACACACACACACACACACACACACACACACACAGATCAGTCACACATACACATAGGTAACACAGATCACTCTCTCTCACACACACACACACACACACACACAGATCAGTCACACATACACATAGGTAATACAGATCACTCTCTCTCACACACACACACACACACATATATGTATAGGTAACACAGAGGACATACACACATACAGTAGATACATTTCCTAGTCGCACACACACATTTTCAAAATAATAGCCTTAGAAACACTGGCACACATTTCATAAAAATATATTAAACACTAAAAATGTAAAATATATATTTGTTCTCTCACACACATATACATACACATGTTCTGGAAAAACCATGCTGTCTCAAGCACTGAAATTCATACCACACATACACACACACACACACACAGAGAGAGACATACATGTCCACACACACTTGCACGCACACACATTCACACAGTTTAATTTCTCCCAATGCAAAATAGACAAATAGGGCACAGCATAGTCCATACATATTGCATGAGTGCTAATTACATTGAAATAGAAAACGATACAATATTTATTACATTTCATGCCCACATGTGAGTGTGCTAAGCTCTGCATTCCGAAGACCCCGAATTGATGTTTATATTTACTACTGTCGTCGCGACAGCGCCGGGGCGAGCATGAATTATGCAGACGGCTACAAAATATCCACACGCTGCTAATTTCATGGATGTATTAATGTTTAAGATTTCTCATGAGAGAAATTAATTAAAAATGCATTTTGTTAGACATGTAAAATGTTGATTTGATGTGCCCTGCCCACCCCCACCCCCACCCCCCCACACACTCCTCTCTCTCTCTCTCTCTCTCTCTCTCTCTCTCTCTCTCTCTCTCTCTCTCTCTCTCTCTCTCTCTCTCTCTCTCTCTCTCTCTCTCTCTTTCCCTCTGCCTCTCCTCTTTCTCCCACCCTTTTCCTGCCTTTTTGCATTTGCTCCCATTCCCTGATGCCCTGCGTGCATTCATTTCCTTGAGGATTCACATTTGCCAATTATTTCAGGTGGTGACAAAGTATTTACTTTTCCAGAGATTGCCCCAAACTACGAGTTTTATAAGAACGCCGATGTGAGGCCGCCCTTCACGTACGCAACCCTTATTAGACAGGTAAGAAGCACAGGAATAAACTAACTCCTGCCCGATTAGATTCAAATTAATTGCTGCTTGAATAAAAAGCCTGAAGTGTCTAACGCTGTGTGTGTGTGTGTGTGTGTGTGTGTGTGTGTGTGTGTGTGTGTGTGTGTGTGTGTGTGTGTGTGTGTGTGTTTGATTTCATTTGTCTATGTGTGTGTCTGTGTATGTATGTGTTGTGTGTGTGTGTGTGTGTGTGTGTATTTGATTGTTTGTGTTCTCAGGCGATCATGGACTCCAACGACATGCAGCTCACTCTTAACGAGATTTACAGCTGGTTCACGCGCACCTTTGCCTACTTCCGCCGCAATGCTGCCACCTGGAAGGTAAATGCCACACACACACACACACACACACACACACACAAACTCCTGATAAAGGTGCATTTCCCAAGGTGCTTTGGTGGGTCACAGAGGCCTAGCAGGGACATTTGTTTACTTGACAAGAAGAAGATTAGCATCTCACTTCCCCCCGTTTTAACCTGCCTCTTGAATAGAGCAAATTTCCTCTCTTTCTTTCTTTCTCTCTTTCTCTCTCTGTCTCGCCCACTCTGCCTCTGACCCTCTCTCTTTCCCTCTCTCTCCCCCTCTCTCTTTTTCTCTCTCTGTCTCCTTTCTCTTCCTCTCTCCCTTTCTCGGAATGACAGTGAAAGAATAATTCTGCCTGTGATACCGTTGCTGTAATTCGGTGCAATTAATAGGCGCGGCGTTTGGCAGGGCGGAGAGGGCCTGGACATGCTAATTACCACCAGTCTCCTCCATCATCAGCACCTTTTGTTAGATGCACCTTCTGTCTCTCTCCCCTGTCTGCCCCCTCTCTCTCTCTTTCTCTCTCTCTCTCTTTCTTTCTCTCTCTCTCTCTCTCTCTCTCTCTCTCTCTCTCTCTCTCTCTCTACCCATTTTTCACACATCTATTGCATATTATTGGTTAATTACTTTTTGAGAGATGCTTGTTTGCTTTCCTGGAACTAGGCGAGGAGAGCTTTATATTGATGTGTGTGTGTGTGTGTGTGCTTGTGTGTGTATCTGTGACAGTGTTTGTGTCTGTGTGTGTGTGTGTGTGTGTGTGTGAGTTTGTGTGTGTGAAGCGGCAGGGACACACACGTGAGAGGTTAAGGTCGCGTAGCCCCAGCTAACAGGGGAATTAATCTGCCAGGATGAGGGGGACTGGTGATGGCAGTAGAGGCGGGGTGGGGTGGGGTGGGGAGGGGAGGGGGGGGTCTTTATTTACCAGAACAAAGGGCCTCATTTGTAATGCACCCTCCCACCCCCCTCACCCCCCACCCATCCTACAGCTTCATTGTCTGGCTAGCCAACAACAGGAGCTAGGAATAGTGTCCTGTCTTTGAGCTTTCGACAGCTTTTTTAGGCTTGAGGAAATGAAGAAAGCGTGCATCTCTCAGCCACACAGAACAGTCCTCTTAGTTATTCCTCTTACCTGCATCATGTGCAGGAGGCCCTTCAGCTGGTGATTGCTGCGCATAGTCATGTTCAGTGTGTGTGTGTGTGTGTGTGTGTGTGTTTGTGGTGCAGATGTATTACTGCATATTTCTAATCAGAATGCTAAGTGTCTCTGAGCACTAGACTTGCCAAAGTGAATTAATTTGGATTTGGAATGCAAATGACTCCAGCATGAACCAGCAGCTTAGTGTGCAATGCAGCTGTCCTGTTGGAGGGACGTACACACACATACACACACACACACACACACACACACACACACACACACACACACACACACTCAGTCACACACCTTTGTTCAGTGTTTTGCAGCACTAAACCTTATACAGGCACACAATTCACAAGTTAAAAGCATCCACTGGACACACACACACACACACACACACACACACATTCACTGAGATAACCTGGAGCAGTCCATTCATTTGCTTAGTTAGTCAGTAGGCATGCCACACAGGGCTGGGCTGCTCTCCTTTATGTCAGGGAGTCCTATAGGTGCTGTTTGCTTCTCTGCCTCGCTGTACTCTGCCTTTGTACAGAGGGCTTTGGAGGGGAGGAGAGAGAGGGGAGGAGAGGAGAGGAGAGGACTGGGGTGCAGCAGGCTTGTCATTTGATTAACTGAGAGAATTTTTAAAAAGGAATGAAAGGTGATTTAATATCGCAGCTTGGTCTCATCAACTCAGTTCTCTCTCTCTCTCTCTCTTCCTCTCTCTCCTTCTTTCTTTCTCACTCTCACTCTCATCCACTCTCTTCCTCGCTCTCTTGCCGCTCTCTCTTTTCTCCCCTCTGTCTCTCTTCTTTTCCTCCTCACTCCCTCCCTCTATTCCTCCTTCTCTTCCACCTCCCTCCCTTCCTCTGTCTCTCTCTTTCTCTTCTCTCCCTCCCTCCCTCCTCTCCTCTCCTCTCTTCTCTGTCTTCTTCAGCAGCAGCAGCTTATTAGTTCTAACTATATAGCATGCATAATAAAACCGCTCATTTGCTCATTAATATTAAAATTATCATATTGAGAGCCATGGGCATTAAGATCAATCAAATCCTGGGATTTCCAGGTCAGATTCGGGTTGTGCTTATGAGTTTTTTTTTTTTTTTGTGCTTTTTCTTCTTTCTCCCCCTTTCAGAATCCTTTTTTCCACAAGACAGAAAGCAAAAAAAAAAAAAAAAACCTACGTCAGCCCCCCTGCCCCACCCCCTGAAATAATACAGAGATAAAGTGTAATATTCAACCAAAGGTTATTATTTGTAGGGCCTTGCTGTGCGTTTTAATTAAAAAAGGAAATCTTATAGGTTTAAGAGAGTGGGAAGAGCAGATTTATTTTTTTCTCCACAAAGACGTCCTGGTATGACATATGCATGTTGCAGCCCAGTGTTTATAAGCAGCAATATGTCATATCACGCAGGACTACAAAAACTACTATGAATTGGATACTGGTGCTTTGTGCCATGCAACTGTGCTGTTCATAAACTATATTATTGATTATATGTGTCTAGGCTAATATACTGCCCATTTATGATTTCACTTATACCACTTTTTAAACCCCTTTTTTTACAGCAGGACTGTCTATAGAGTTACTTAGGGCAGCACGGGAGTGTGTGTGTGTGTATATGTGTGTGTGTGTGTGTGTGTGTGTCTGTGTGTGTGTGTGTCAACACCACCTTATTTAACAGCAACGAAAGCATCTTTCCTCTCTCTAATGGGACAGCCATTTCCCTTGCTTATTAGCTAGCAGTTTATGTAAAAGACCTCTCCTTCTATTCTGTTCATCATTAACTTAATGTTCCATTCAGTACATAAAGCATGGAGCACTGGATTTAACTATGTGCGTGCGTGCGAGCGTGCGTGCGTGCGTGCGTGCGTGCGTGCG
>NW_027468664.1:13578853-13591353 GCF_046254945.1 Alosa pseudoharengus
GCCATGTCTTGTCTCTAATTACCTTCAACAAACAGCAGCGTGACACAGAGCAGTGATCTGACAGCACTCAGACTTGTGAGCAAACTACTCAGATATTTATGAGAGGATGTACCTCTGCACAGCACACAGCATCCTTAGTACAGACACACAGATATGCAGAGAGGAAGGAGTGTGAGTCAGAAGAGGAGGAGGAGAAGAACGAGAGTGAAAGAAGGAAAACAAGAAAGAGGAAAGGAAAATTAAAAAAAAAAACAGACAGGAAAGAGGGAAGAGAGAAAGGGGAAAGTGGAAGCAAAGGGATGAATTGCATTATGGGAGTTTGTTCCTCATCTTTGCCCCCTCCTCTTTTTTCAGGTCCTCTATCCACGTCAAGGAGGAGCCACTCAACATGGATGACGACGACTGTCCGATGTCGCTGGTGACGACAGCCAATCACAGTCCAGAGCTGGAGGAGGATCGTGAGCTGGAGGAGGGCAACCTATCGGAGGACCTCGAATGATGGATGAGCCCCACCTTTTCAACCCTTCTCAGTATAACAAACCACACCAATTATGTCTGTCCAGATTAGCCACAAGGCCACGTCCATAGAACAAACCCCCCTTCCCCGTCTCAAACCACTCTGTTACCAAAACAAGCCCAGGAGATTGGAGGTCAGACTATTTATTGAGCATGTGTCCAGGAAGAAAGAGAAACGGCCCAAAGAAACTCTTTACTGAAGCCTCCGGGAGTCAGTAAGAACCAGCATGAGATGTCTGGTTGTTTTTTGGGGGGAAAAACAAACAAACTGTACAAAGCAGACAAAACAAAAAAAACAATACAAAACAAAAACACACTACAAAGAAAAAAAAAAGACTTTTTTTGTTTCCGTCTCTCGAGCTGCTTGGACAACATCAGGCTGGAGAAACAAGCAAACACAGGCACGCAAGCGGTGCGGACGTTTTTAAAAGAACTCACAAGGATTCCAAACGACCGAGCCTGACTTATATAAAAAATAATGGCCTCATGTACTGCCAAAAAAGAAGACATTTTATGTTTGTGAATATCCCACCTGCAGTAGTTGTTGATGTTAGAGACAATTGCTGGTTCAATTTAAATTGTTCTGTTTTCATTTGCACAGGAGTAGTATCAGATATTAATGTCACTGCCTGTACGTTGCTTCAGAAAGTTTTAAAAACATTGTTTTTTGTTATCGTTTCAGTTCTTTTTCTTAACCATGCCTTTCGGATATTTTTGTTGTCCTTTTTTTTGTTGAGTTACAAAAGAAGCGCCAACTGTAAATTCCCATTTCTGAATTCTCAAAGAGAGAAACACCACACGGTTTCACGACTGTTGCAGCTGTCCAAAAAAAAAAACAGAAAAGAAAAAGAATGAAAAAAATAGGTCTCTATCTTTGTGCTGGGACGTGACGTGTGATAAGTTGAGATGTAACTGTTTGTGAGTACCACGCTACTAGAAGAAGGAAAAAAAAACGAAACCAAGAAAAAAATGGCTTAGGGATGCATTTCTGCGTATTCTTCTACCGTTGTCTTTTACCTCCTCTTTGGGAAAGCTTTGTCTACCTGCAAACAGTCACAGGCAACAGCTGCAAACCAAAGCCTACACTATCAATGGCCAATAGATTAGTCAGAAGGTACACCTTCTGTAACTTTAACCTAGTACAAAGAGAAGCTTTTTTTGTTTGTCTGCTAACTACCTTTGATGAACCTCTGGGATTGTCTCTAATACCCTGTACAAAGATTTTCGGACAGAGGAGCCGATTTTAAATGTATAATTTGATGAGGAGTTGTAGAGGGTCCACTTTTGGGAGGGAGTTATATTGTGTGTATTAGGGGAGGGGAATTGTTGTCGTCTAGCCGAAGGTACATATTGGGAACCATTAATGAGCAGCTATAGATGGACCATGACCAAAACTAATATTTGTGTATCAGTGGAAGTACAAAAAAACATGTTGTTGTTGATGATGTTGCTGTGGAGATATTTTTTTTCTTTTTTTTTTTCTGTATCACTTTTTAATTTGTAATTTTTTTATTTTTCTAACTTTATTCTTTGTTTTTGATCACTTGTGTTGCCATTGTGTTATTGTTTTTCTAGTGAATGTGTACTGTTCTGTGGGACTGTCAATGAAACGTCACGTCTTTATATCGCCATTCTGCCAGCGTAGGGCTGGTCGAGCGCAAAACCGAAACTGAAAAAAAAACATTGTAACCAAACATTTTATGATATCTAGATAAGCCAAAAAATCAATTTTCTCAAGTTGTGGTAAGACGATGTGGCTTGGTCATTGTGTAAAAGCAAATAATAATAGCCATCATTGCGAGGGTTCCAGAGGAAGAAAAATACAATTCTTTTCTAGGTGATTTTTGCTTCATAGCACGACATGTGAGCTCTGTCTGTATAAACCAGCCTGTCGACTGCGGAGACTTACCCTCTGTCAGCTGTGAGGCCTCATGTCGTGTCTGAGGTAAAGGAACAGGTTGATACGTACATGTAGCTGTGGTCGCGGTATGGTTTTTCTCTGTAGCGAATATCATCTAGAAAAGTGCACGTCGCTTTAACACTCACGTTTCTTCAGTCAAACCAAAGTAACACAAATTCTGCCTCTACGTATACGTGATAGAACTGCTTCAACTGTGCACCAGATCGGAATCTCGCACGCAGTCCAGTTAGATATTTTTGTTTATTTACTTTAATTCTTCTTTTTTCCTTTAGCTTTTTTCATTTTTCTCCTTTTAGTCTGCCGACTTTCCCGGTCCTCATTCATGGCCAACTACCAATGCAGAAGGGTGTCTACAACCTAAAAATGCTTTGTATTGTATTTACAATATTGATGTGTGTCTACTTTAAATGTATGGGGAAATTCCGTGCATATGTTTGATTTCCAGTGTGGTGCCACAGTCAAGAGGTTTGATGATAGAGCTTAGTGTGAGTGTGCACACACACACACACACACACACACACACACACACACACACACACACACACACATGCACTTACACACACACACACACACACACACAGGCACTTGTGTACTTATAAAGTACACAAATATAAATGCACACTTGCACATGCTCATGCACACATACAGACACACACACAGACACACACACACACACACACACACCAGTTCCACTCAAAGACGGAGCTGGGCCCAGGAACAAAGCTTATTCCTCCCGCTTTGCTGGAGTCAGCGAATCGACTTGAAAACGACGTTCATAATAATCTTATCACACCAAATATACGGACGCCGTGTCTTTCAAATAAAAAAAAGGAAGGCTTTCTCCCACCCACTTACCCAAAAAAAAGGCTTTCTAAAGAAAAAAAGGTTCTACCTCTGCACAACGATATATAATTTTTTTTTCTTTCCCAACAATTACGTCAGATTGCACGCCTAACCCGAACGCCACAAGAGCTCTCTTTCTTCACTCTACTCTCTCTCTGCTCTTCTGGGCTGGTCTCCATGGACACGGCCGTCAGGCGGTTTACATTCCCTGTGTCAGACCTGGCAGATTTGCTTTGTGAAAGGTTGTCCTCGAACATTTGTAGAATGATTATGTAAAAAAAAAAAAAAAAAAACTCGACCTGTAAGGGGATATTGTGTTTAAAAAAATGCATGTCTAAACTCATTTGGTGGACTGGAAATAAGAATGAATAAAAAAGCATCTAAATGTGAAGCATTGGGATGGTGGCCTACTGTTAGCGTACCATGCATATGAATGCATACCTCAGCTGTGTTGCTTTGGGAAGGACAAAAATGACTCTACCACAGAATGCATATAACCTGTAGATTTTTGCATGGGTTTTGTAAAAATGAACAAAAAAAAATATTAAAAAAGACAAAAAAAAAGAAAAAAAGTCTAAAATAGTTGCTTGCACACAATACCAGGAAGACCTCCAGAAATGCAGTCTGCTCCCTCTCTAGATATTAGGATTGTCTGGGATTCTTCTGGGATGATTCGTCTGTATTTTGATAATTGTGCATATTATGTATAAAAAACATTGTTGGTGGACCCATAAAAATTTACCAGACATTTTTTTTCTAAGCTGAGAAAAAAAAAGAAATCAGTGTTTCTTTTCTGAGTTTCATGAAAGATTTTTACTGTTCTCTCTCTCTCTCCCTCTCTCTCTCTCTCTCTCTCTCTCTCATTGCTTGCTAAGACTAGCAACCCTGCTTTCTTTCTGCATCTGCTTTGCGTAGCTGTAAGGCTTTAAACTAATGTGTGTATTTATTGCTTGTACCTCTGTGAATACGTTATGAAGCATCATGTCTGGCCGTTGAGTCTCATATCCTTTCTACTCTCTAATAATCGGGAAAATGATCCCCTGTGTATACAGTAAATTGGAACTGTAGCAAAAAATGTTTATGTAATTGGTGAATAACTTTTTTTAATCGGTCTTTATATTTTTTTGTTTTGTTTTGTTTGATTGTTTTCATTCTCTTGTTTTCATTTTTTTTTATTTTGTTTTGATTGAGGGTAACTCATTTTTGATACTTTTCATTACCGTGTACTGTGTCCATATGTTTAAGATAGGAGAGTAGAGGTCATCATTGAGAGTCGTAAAAAAAAAAACAAGCTGTTATTATTTTCTGTATCCATGGCTTTTTTTCACTGCTGAAGAAAAATAAAGGACCAAAACTTAGGAAATTTGAAAAAGCAACTGTCTACCTCGAACACCGGGGAGTGCTGCACTTTTCTTGCATCAATCCATCCATCCATCTTTCATCCACACGAAAGCTGATGCTGTGGAAATTGAGGGTCATTACACTTTCATGCCTTGTGCAGGACAGAACAGCTGCTGAGAATGAAGAGGGTGAGAGAGAGTGAGAGAAAACGAGAGAGGCAGAGAGATACGGTGAAGAAGTCATGAAGGAAAAAACAATGAAAGTTTAATGGTCACGTTACAAGCCTTTGTTGCAGCCTTCCAACACCTCATGTGTTGTTTAGATAAAACTAGGATAGATATGTGTGTGTGTGTGTGTGTGCGTTTATTGTGTGCAAGTGTGGGTTTATAATGCATGTTTCTGTGCAATAATAATGTCTGTGAGTGTGCATACTGTATGTCTGTGTGTGTGTGTGTGTCTGTAAAATAGGCTGGGCTCATGTGGGGTGAGGCTGTCTTTGATCCGAAGTGGGCTTTGGCCCAGCAGACAGTTGAAGTTGAAACGGTTGTTTGCTGGTTGCCTGTGTTGTGCCCTCCCTGGAAAAGTGCTAGACACTCCTCCTTCTCCTCCTCCAACTCCTCCTCTCCTCTCTGCGGTGTCTCTTCACGCCAGGCCACATGGTAAACTGTGTCATACATACTGTATATGGCACATTGTCCAGTGCTACATAATAAATGAAGTTTATGCAAAGCAAATTTTGCTCACTCGCACACTACGGGTTAGGTTTTCACATTAATTGCGGGTGTATGACTGTGTGTCTGACTGTGTAGCATGTGTGTGTATATGTGTACAGTGTGTGTGGCATGTGTACAGTGTGTGTGTGCCTGTCTGTGTGTCTCTGTCACGGTATGAGTGCGTTTGTGTTTTTGCGGCATGTGCGTATATGTGTACTCTGTGTGTGTGTGTGTGTGTGTGTTACCACGCCAATGTCAGTTGTTGTGTTGTGTTTGAGCCTCGGCTTAAGAGGAACTCCAGTCTAATTCCCTGGTAATCACCGGCTTCTCCCCCAACCCCTTAATTGACTCCACTTCATTTGTCTCTGCTCTTTTTTCGGCTAATTTCTGCAAGCCGCCCTCAAAGACATCTTCTCTTTCCCCCGTGTCAAAAATCATCAGCTGATCTAATGGAGGATCAGCTGAGCCTGTGTCACTGGAACCGACTGGGGCACACGGCACTTTCGACCTTTTAAAGCAACAGTGAGTCGTTTTCATCTGTAGTCTGTAAGATAATTAGTGAAAAGCCAACAGATTTGCCATGCAAGTGCCAACTATAGCACAGTTGGCCCCACTAAAAGCTAGCTAGCATATTAACGCATAAATGAATGCATAAAATGCATTTTGGTGCTATATTTAGTAAGTGTCGTTTTAGTTGATTTTACATTAAGAGGCTTTTATCCTGAATCACATAACTACATAGTGAGGTAGTAGGAGGGACAGGTGTGTTTACCTGTCCTACACACTATTATATATCATCCAAATAAACTTCAGGATGATTAAAAATCTCTAGTGATTTAGAGAAACATCTATCATAGAGTGGCAAAAACCTATATGCCATTGCCTCAACTGCCATGTTGTTTCCCATGAAGTGCTAAGCAGTGCGGCATCCATGATGGTGTGCGGCTGGTGCTCTGTGGAGAGATGAGAGCAGCTTTACACGCAGGCTGCCCAGACGGCTGGACCCCAGTAGAGGCCTGCTCCGTCATTTCAATCGGAGAGCGTATGCATGGGCTCCAAACAACAGCAATTGGCTCGCTGTCCCCATGGTGTTGTCTCTTCGCTCACTCTCTTTCGATCTCTCTGTCTCTTACATACATGAATGCATGAATTACACTCTTTCTCTCACGTCTGCACATACTCTGTGTCTTTATCTCTCTCGTTCACAGACACACACACTCATACACAAGCACACATGCTCATACACACACACACACACACATATTGGTCTGTACCCCATCTCTCTCTCTCTCTCTCTCTCTCTCTCTCTCTCTCTCTCTCTCTGGCTGTCATTGTTGTTGTTGCGCCTGCACTGCTCTGGCGTTCCACTGCTCTGGCTCTCTGGGCGTAGTGGGCCTGCATGCCACTGCTATTTATGCTCTCGGAAGTGTTTGGGAATTCAAGTGAGGGAGCGCATACTCTCTATCACATACACACACACACACACACACCACGCGAATGCAACAAGGACTGCCTGTGTACTACACAGCATCAGAAGCGGGATTCGACATGAAAGCCTTGCGCGTGGATACAGGCCCCTCTTTCAAAGGCCATGAAATAATAATGTGTTGTGGTTGGAGCCGGCCATGAGTGAGTCACACACACACACACACACACACATGCTGTTCTTCATAAAGTGGAGTTATTTACAGTGTGATGAATAAAAGAAAAGGGGTGGCAGCGCCAAACCTCTTTCCTCAGTCGCAGAGAAAGAGGAGGCACTTTATATAACAGGGAGATGGGTGTGTGGGGAGGGGGAGGGCTTGATTCGGGGGTGGTGGGTACTGGGGAGATGTGGTGAAATAGGTCATCACTACTCTTCAGGAAGGGTCCTTAGTGTACGCAGGGATAAGTGGGGAGGAAGGAAAGAGATTTAAATGTGTCACAATCAAGAAGAAGAAGAAAAAAGATATGGAATATCATTGATATATTGTTTTTTTCATTATGGTGGCATTCTTGCACAAAACTGGATTTAAGTAAATAAGAGAACAATATAAAACCAAATAAATATGTTTAGAATTGCAATTAAATATTTCAATTTCTAAAATATTTCATATTTGGATATAGGCCTTGATTGGATAACATCAGCATCAGTATGACAAGTCAGTGAGCAGTGCTAATGAAATAGCTATGTGTGGTATCCAAAATGTTTTATTATTATTATTGTCAACTATTTTGCAAATGCAAAATTATAATTATTTAATTAATTGTAATAACAAAAATCTATTTCCTTCCTTCCTGCAAGCACACCTTGCCGTTTTTTAAACTGCTTATTTATTTGCCTTCGCTAGAAGACACTAGACACATTTATCGATCACTAACACATACGCACACGTGTGTGTGTGTGTGTGTGTATACGTCCCCAAAAGTGCCCCCATCTTTCTCACCCACCGCACCCGCTCGCCTGTCCCCTCTGCCCCCCCCCCCCCAGCCTGTCCTGATGGATGGCGCGTGCACTCCTCTCTCTCCATCTTCCTGCCCCAGGGCGGTGAAATTGCCTGCTAAACAGGCCGCGGCATCGGGCGGCGGCTAATTGAGACGATCATTATTATAATTGCGGCTCCTGAAAAGCGCGCGTCTTAAATAATTTGCATGGGGGCCTCACGCTCTTCAACTGATATTGGACGCGGTGCGAAAAAATAATTGCATGGCTCCGAGGCACGTTTGGGTCGGTTGGTCGGTCGGTCGGTTGGGCGGGCGGGTGGGTTTGGTTTGGTCCTTTCGGTTGGGCAGGGAGACACCATCACTCCTTCTCTCTTTCTTTTTCTCCCTCCATCACTCCTGTCCGCTCCACTGCTCCCGGTCACTTTGGGGTTGTGACTACCGAGGAAGAACATGCCACTATCTCTCTCTCTCTCTCTCTCTCTCTCGCTCTCTCTCTCTCTCTCTCTCTCTCTCTATATATATATATATATATATATATATATATATATATATATTTATATATATATATCTTCACCAACTACTCCTGTGCTAAATATTTTCATTACAAAAGCAACCTTCACAAAATACAAGATACATTTAGGGGGAAAAAAACAAGTTGTACAAAACAAGGATTTTTAACAACAGAATACTGATTGGATTAGTGTTTTGTCTTATTGGCATTGCTATTTATATTTTTGTGTTTGTCTGTTGGAGGTAGGTGTTAACTGAGTTGAGTATTATCCTGTAAATTGCGTATTATCCTGTACTCTAAATGCATATCTAACTTAAACAAAACATGTACCAGGTGATAAATTAAAAATGATTAAGAAAGACAATTTATGGTTTTAAATTGTGTACTTTCTGACATTGTAACACCCACCCACACACACACACACACACACACACACACACACACACACACACACACACACACACACACATAGTCACACACACACACACACACACACTCGCACACAAACACATACACATAAACACTCACACACACACACACACACACTCACAAGAAAATACCTCTTCTCTGAAGGCGTTTTGGCCGTCTCTCAGAAATAGTCTCCTAACACTCTCCTCATGACCCATCAGTACGTACAGGGGTCAGTCCTACAAAATGCACATGAAAGAGAGTGATTTGCCATCTCTCTCTTCTTTAACGCACGCACACACACTCTCACACACACATATTACAGAATCACAGTTCATCATCATCTGAAAGCGCGTGGGGGACTGATATGGCTCAAGTGCCTCCATTATCAATTTCAATCCAATCCGTAGGAATCAGATCAAGACCTAATTGCCAATTCATCTGAATTTATTAAAGAACAGTTTCAATTACATACCACCAGCATCGAGTTCTGATGCCCCCTTATTAAATTAGAAGACTCGATTGTATCTCCAGCGCTTAAATCCAGGCGCTTATTTAACGTTGACGCCGTTTTGTCTCCTGGTCCACTCGCTACCACGGAAACTTCTGAAGAGGAACTTTCTTGGTCGGTCTCGGCCCCCAGAAGTGGGAGAAAAGCAGAACACAGAGATCCGCATGGAAGAAGAAAAAAAGAAACAAAAAAAAAGGAAAAATTATATCTTTTTTGAAGGGGGGGGGGGGGGCAAGGAATACGGCATTAGTGCCGAATAGTGGGTTAAATCACTTACTGAGGATTTTTAATGACATTTCAGTGTTCCTGGTATAATTACTCTTCATCTAAGATATCCCATAATGATGTTGGACAGTCTCGGTTCAGCCTCGCTGGCTCGCTTCATTAGTGTGTCATCCCTATTTCACATCAGAAGATTTAATTGTAATGCTGAATATGCGCGCCTCGCCGCCACGGCCTAATCAAAGTGGATCCACTTCTATTATTCATATCAGAAATCACTCCTGCCTGCTATTTTTTATAAATAAAAGAATACAGATGCATATATCAGCTGTCAGTTATTAGTGCAGCTCTGGCGTATCCAGCAGACATGCAAGCAGCCTGCAACCCACCACCATCACCCCATACACACACACACACACACACACACACACACACACACACACACACACACACACACACACACACACACACACATACTGTACACACACACGCACAACTGTATCACAACCACCAACCCCAGCCACTCCCCCTATCTTACACACACACACACACACACACACACACACACGCACAGCACCCCTACGTCTCACTTCTTTATCCTCGCACCACCACCACCTCCAATTCATCAAGATTTAGAAGAAGAGCATGGCTGAGGATAAAGCTAGGAGTAAGAGAGAGAGAGAGAGAGAGAGAGGGAGAGAGAGAGAGAGAGAGAGAGAGGGAGAGAGAGAGAGAGAGAGAGAGAGAGAGAGAGAGAGAGAGGGAGGGAGGGAGGGAGGGAGAGAGAGAGAGAGAGAGAGAGAGAGGGAGAGAAGGGCAACATTAAATATACATACTAATTCCTGCATGAAGTAATCTGATTACAAAGCAGGTGACATTGAGCACTGAAATTCAAATGATTGGCAATAATGAGGCAGGGAGAAGGTGCGCACACACACACACACACACACACACACACACCAAGAGCACGGAGGTGGGTGGGGTGGGCATGGGGGTGAGAGGAGACAGGAGGGGCGAGAGGGGCCGGGGATGGGTGGGAAGGACAAGATAGAGGAAGAGAAAAGGATGGATTAAGGATTTACATTAAACACCAAACGCTCTCCTGTCCCTGGGACTCTTAGTGTCAGCGGGAGAGAGGTGTGTGTGTGTGTGTGTGTGTGTGTGTGTGTGTGTGTGAGACAGAGAGAGAGTGTCATTGTGTATGCACAGTGCATTTTTGTGTATGTGCATGGTTTTGTCTTTGCGCTTGTTTGAGAGCGTATGTGTGTCTGTGTGTGTGTATGTGTGTAGGTGTGTGTGTGTGGGGGGGGGGGGGGGTGTAAGTGTGTCCCTCTCTACTTGTGTGCAACCTCTCCATCACATAGTTCTGCTGACCAGCCGGAGCCAGCCTCTTAATCTTTTTTCTCTCCTCATCCTCTCATCTCATCTGTACCAGACCAACACTGGAGGAACACAGACACACACACACACATTCAGGTCCTCCGCTGTCCCAGAACACCCTCTATCCCTCCCCTCCCCTCCCCCTTGCTCTCGGTAAGGCACGTGCTGCTCCATGGCACGATGACATTCATGTCTGACTGACTGGATCCTTTTAAAGCAGCCGCACTGGCATACACAGTCCACAGAGATTAAAGCAAATGTCATTTGGGCAAATTAGCTGACTTTCCTTTCTGATGCACGCCTAAGTTTGGTTATGCTTGTGGCATGTCTCCTAATACGATTTTAAAAAGTATATCTTATTAAATTATCCACGCATAAATCTTTCAATTAAGAAATCTTTTTTTGAGAGAGAGTGTGAGCAGCTTTTTTTGTGTCTGTGTACGTGCTTCCTTAATTCAATGTGAAGGCTGAAGAGACAAATCTCTTGAGTTTGAAGTAACCTTCATGATTTTATTGCTGTGCAATAATAAAAAAAAAGTGTTTGTAGAGAGAGGTCACATTCCTGGCTGGCGGTCATATCCGCAGAAATGGAATTTATTCAATGAGAGGTTTCAGTCGTGTTCTCATTGCATGTTTTGTCTCACACATTTCCTCAGTTCCACCACAAAAGTTCAGTGATGAAATTTGTCTTTGGGAAATTTTGAGGTTTTTGAGGACAGTGGGAAAAAGTTTGAGGTTTTTGAGGACAGTGGGAGCAATAAACATGAAATGATCAGAAATAAGTAGTGTACATAAAGAATCTACATTATTATGCACTAACAAGCAAACCATATAGGCTTAATTTGAAATGTTGTTAATCTTGTGATTAATACTAATTCAATCATGTGATTTCTGTCACTCTAATAGTTTAAAATAGCTTACAGGCATCAGCATTTGCAGCACACATACACTTTCAAAAATGTAGAACAATAAAAAGACATTTAATTTATTCCTAACTAATAAAACACTCATACACAACATGGATTTCTACAAATCACAGACATTGCATTTTTGTTGTTCACATAGTGTACAGGCTGTGTGCATTGTGTGTGTGTGTGTGTGTGTGTATGTGTGTGCGTGTTACAGAGAGTGCACAGTGTTGAGAATGTCTGCACTTCAAACATCTTGCAGTAAAATAAGGAATTTGGCACATTCTTATGGAAAGCTCTACCTGTGTAGATCTTCTGTGTCTGCAGGCTGCAGTGTTCTTTTTTCACACACACACACACACGCTCACTCAATCACTTGCTCACTTACACTTTCTCTCTCTCTCTCTCTCTCTCTCTCTCTCTCTCTCTCACACACACACACGTGGGTGCTGTCCATCCCTCTCTTCTCTTCCCCAGTCTGTGTAATCCTCCTGCACAGAATCTCCTGATACTCGCGCCAATCTCCCTCCTCTGCCAACCAAAACACCTTTGATCCCTCATTTGCATCTCACCGCCTATGGGGTGAAAAATGATTTGGATGAGACCCCCCCTCCTCTCCTCTCCTCTCCTCTTTCTGTCCATCTCTCTCTCACTCTCTTTCTCTCTTTCTTTCACCTGGGGAGGGTACAGTCATCCACTCTTCCTCTCCAGGTATACTTCTGTAATGTCAGTGTGCTCTAGTCTCACCCCGGACTCATACAACACACACACAAACACACACACACACATACCGGTATATACA
>NW_027468664.1:13598853-13618853 GCF_046254945.1 Alosa pseudoharengus
GTGTGTGTGTGTGTGTGTGTGTGATTGTGATTGAGAGAGAGAGAAATAATGCATGCATACCTGTATCTATGCGTGTTCACGGCATTTAATGTGAGTACAAATTCTCATCTGACTTTTAGACAACTCTGGAAGCCATTCCCGCTCTCATAATTAACTGTAAGTATTAAGTTTAGCCCCCACAAGTGTTTACCTCACAAGCCAGCATGGTGTGATTATAATCAGTGTGAGAATATGGAAGAAACTCCAGGAAGTCATGTTTAATGTGCAGTTTGGATAATTATATATGCCCGCTCCTAACCTTGGAAACCTGTAAACATTTCCCTGCCATTAATGCAGCAGGCGCGAGGCGACAGCAAGCTCTGGCTCATAGTGTTTATACTGTCTGCATTAAAAGCGAAGGTTAGCCCGGAATGCCAAAAGTCAACAGTCTGATTTTAACTTTTATTAAAGTGCAAGTAAATATCAGTTCACACATCTAAAAGCCAAGTTGCTCTGCAGTGACTTTGTGACTTGTAGCTTTGCACTTAAAAGTATCTCAACTCAACTGGAGAAAAGGCACACACTATCTATCAGGCGTGTTCTCTGTCTGTCTGTCCATCCGTCTACCTGTCTTTGTTTCTGGCTGTTTGTATTATGCATCTATCTGTCTGCTTGTCTCTCTATTCAGAAGAGGATGGAAATGAGGGAGAGTACAGGAATGAAGGGGAGAGGAAATGAGAGCAGTGGACAGGAGAGGGGAGGAGATGAGGAGAGGAGAGGAGATGAGGAGAGGAGAGGAGATGAGGAGAGGAGAGGAGATGAGGAGAGGAGATGAGGAGAGGAGAGGAGAGAAAAGAAGAGGAAAGAAGAGGAGATGTGAGGTGAGGAGAGAAGAAAGGAGAGGAGATGAGGAGAGGAGAGAAGATGAGGAGAGGAGAGGAGAGGAGATGAGGAGAGATAAGAAGAGGAGATGTGAGGTGAGGAGAGAAGAAAGGAGAGTAGATGAGGGGAGAGGAGAGGAGAGGAGATGAGGAGAGGAGAGGAGAGGAGATGAGGAGAGATAAGAAGAGGAGATGTGAGGTGAGGAGAGAAGAAAGGAAAGGAGATGAGGGGAGAGGAGAGGAGATGAGGAGAGGAGAGGAAAGGAGATGAGGGGAGAGGAGAGGAGATGAGGAGAGGAGAGGAGAGGAGATGAGGAGAGGAGATGAGGAGAGGAGAGGAGATGAGAGGAGATGAGAGGAAAGAAGAGGAGAAGAGGGGAGAGGTAGGGGGGGTGAGCAGGAGCTGCTTACTGCTTCTCACAGCAGAGCCACTGATAGCATCTTACAGGAGACACTTTTGTGTGGCTCTGCAATGTCACTGTGGTCATTGAGGAGAATAGTGGATGGTGAGCTTGCTCTGCTCTGATGGGGGAGATATCATGGGCTTTCATGTATGTCTATGTGTGTGTGTGTGTGTGTGTGTGTGTCTGTGTGTCTGTGTGTCTGTGTGTGTGTGTGTGTGTGTGTGTGTGTGTGTGTGTGTGTGTGTTTCTTGAGGGTCTGCAGTTGTGTGATGGGCTGCTTTTGTTCTGTGTGCCAGCAGAAGGGCACGCCACAGATGCTGACACAGCTACACAATGTACTTATGCCCATGAAAATAATTAACCCGATTCCTCGATAGGTTGAAAATCAAAGCCCTTTTCATGAACTAGATAAATGATTCTAAAAGTATTTTTACACTGCCCCTGTACACATTGTTTTTTTCAAAACTGTTTTATACAGTTGCATACATTAGAAGTGTGTTGCTTATTCATTACATAACCAGTTTATTTATCATTATTTAAACGGTAACACTTTGTCAGGGCAGTGAAATGGGTGACACTTATCCACTATTCTTTATTTTTCCATAAAAAACAGCTATCATTATTAATATATTTATTAAAAAAAACATGAATTGATATCATGTCCAGTTTATTACTGGTTTATGGTTCACCCCGTCCAAAATCCGTAATCCTCTTTGGTAGTGCTGACATTTGGTGAATTCATGATTTACATAATTAGACAACTTTGATGTGAGATTTGTGAAATCCTCTCTTTCACTACGCCTGACTTGTTTCCACACACACCTTGCAATCTGCACACTAATGCTGCTGGTCGGGGCGCGGGCTTAGACCTGACATTTCAAAAGAACATGTTTAACTGTATGAAGGAGGAGGCGAGGCGGTGCCCACATCATTACCATACACACACACACACACACACACACACACACACACACACACACACACACACAGACACACACACACACAGACACACACACACACACACACACACACACACAGACACACACACACACACACACACACACACACACACACACACACACACACACACACACACACACACACACACACACACACATGCACATACCGTCATTGGAGTGTGCCTGATGACAGCAGATGCATACACAGACGCACGCACAACGCACACAGTCACAATCACACACATAAGTATGCACACATACTGTATGTACACACAGTGATATACAAGAAAACAAGCACACACACACAACACACACACACACACACACACACACACACACACACACACACACACACACACGCACACGCACACACCACACACACTAGCACACACTCTCACACAAACACTTCAGAACAGTTCTTTGACCTTTGACAGCAATGGCTTTATTTCCCATCAATTATCATTCAGTTGTGGCAGAGTCCTAAGGAAAGACCTCCCACTGTAAGGAAAGAGAGATGGATAGAGTGATAGTGAGAGAGAGAGAGAGAGAGAGAGGCTCCCTGTTACTTTATTGATTTTCTTGCAGCTGCATTTCTCTTATTGTTCTTGGGGCATGCTGGGCTGAGCTGTGATGTCACAGCGCCTCACACACTGACCCGCCTATGATCCTGACACACACACACACACACACACATATACACACACACCTGTGAGCCTGTGATCTCAAGGTAAAGGCCTGATGTAGTGCCAGTGTGATCCGAGAGGTAAACATTGTCCTGTGCTGCACAGCCCATGTGTGAGCCCAGCAGGCGTCTTCTCCAGGTGACTCCTACTACTCACCTCCTCCCACCTGTGGGCAGGAAACAGACAATTTACAGTTTTTTTTTTTAATTGCTAAAACACAATTTTGCAAACATAACATAGTTTTATCCAAATACTTAACACAATTCACAAAACCACACACCCAACCTGCAAAATACCTCATATATCCTGCAAAATGAAGTACTGCAACTAAAACTACATATAGCATTATCAAAATCAAACTTTTGCACCAAATGGCACACACTTCATTCATATTACCAGATCAACTACACAATCTTATCTTTAGTATGCTTTGCCATAATACTACAATAGTTTAAATTGTAGAAAATTCTTCAGATTGTTCACATGCACAGAACTATTTGCAGATACACACACATGCTGTTGAAACATTTATTTTTTTTATTTTTCACCAAACAAGTCAGTGCAACATATGCAAATATATAAGCCAAATATATACAGTAGGCTCATGTAGTGTAATTTTGAATGGCAGGGTTTTGAAATGTCAAACATGTGACTTTATGTCAGATTGTTGTGTCTTATGCAGAGAACCGTGTGAATTTAAAAAGTGCCATTTTGAATTGCAAAATGTGTGTAAAGCAAAAAATGTGTTTAAACTTTTGGAGACTTGAGAATAGCTTTAGCTCTCTATGTGTCAGTTTAAATAATTGTGCTATGCATGTCATTTTAGTGTGTTAGCAATTGGAAAACACTGTAAACAGCCAAGTATCAAATGTGTTTGTGTGTGTGTGTGTGTGTGTGTGTGTGTGTGTGTGTGTGTGTGTGTGTGTGTGTGTGTGTGTGTGTGTGTGTGTGTGTGTGTGTGTGTGTGTGTTTGTGTGTTTATACAGTATAGCCTCACTTCAGATGAATGCTGATTGGAAAAAAAAACACAACTTCGAAGAGCTGAATGAATGAAGGTCGGGTTTGGAAAGCTGTTAGGCAAATTAATAAATAGGTAAATAGATTTTGAAGAAAAACAAAAAAAAAACACACAGTGGAAAATATGTGCCCCTGGCAGGGAACGAGGTCACCCAAGCATTGATAAACTGCCATTTTAAAGGCTTAAACTGTTTACAGCCTCTCACATTGAAACACTCCAAACAGGAAACGGACTCTCAGGATGAAATGTCAGTGTTCACACGCATTGTGTGCACATGAAAGGCGATTGATGCTTTATAGGCCGTAGGGTGTGTATGTATGTGAACGTGTGTGTGTTTGTGTATGTGTGGGTGCATACAGTATGCATGTGCGTATGTTTATGCGTGTGTGCTTGTGTGTGTGTGTGTGTGTGTGTGTGTGTGTGTGTGTGTGTGTGTGTGTGTGTGTGTGTGTGTGTGTGTGTGTGTGTGTGTGTGTGTGTGTGTGTATGTGTGTGTGTGTGTGTGTGTGTGTGTGTGTGTGTGTGTGTGTGTGTGTGTGTGTGTGTGTGTGTGTGTGAAGGGAAACAGGAGCATCTGACTCCAAGTGCTCCTTCAGGCCTTTCCTGCGTTCACTAAGAGAGAGACCGAGGACTCACCTTTGTGTGGTCTACCTTTCATTATCTCCGCGTGGCTCTCCGAGTTTGCCTCATCAACTGGATAAATATTTGCCGGCCATGCCTCAAATTGAATGGGGTTTATTTTAACGCCACGTGTGGCGGCAGCGTTCGGGACAAACCCTGCCTGCTCCCGGACATGCGTGGCGGATTGCCTTCTCGGTGGGGGGCCTCAGATGAGCCCGGCATGGGGTAAATTAAAACCTTAAATTAAAAACCGGACAGACAGACAGAGAGAATGAGAGAGAGAGAAAGAGAGAGAGAGAGAGAGAGAGAGAGAGAGAGAGAGAGAGAGAGAGAGAGAGAGAGAAAGAGATAGAGAGAGTTGGATAGAGGGTGAGAATGCAGGTCCTCCAGATTTTCAATATTCAAATATTACCTGATATCTTGAGAAGAGGGGGGGGGGGGGTTGAATATGGCTTCTCATCAGAATGGCTGGATTAACTGGCTTCTGCTTTCCAACTTATTGTGTTGGCAAGGCATGGTATCTTTACCTTGAGCATACGCCACTGTATGTGCTTAATGTTTTTCAGTATGCTTTTATGCCAGATGGTTCATGTGTGTTTTGTGAGTTTTATTCTGTGTGTGTGTGTCTGTGTGTGTCTGTGTGTGTGTGTGAGTGAGAGAGAGAGAGAGAGAGAGAGAGAGAGAGAGAGAGAGAGAAAGAGAGAGAGAATTTGTCACAATATTCATCTCTTTGTTTGCCCATCTCTAATACATATGTACTATATGTGTATCTAACATTATGTTAGTCTATGTGTCCGTGTGTGTGTGTGTATGTGTGTCTAAAAGCTCAGAACAGGACCGTAAATGTATTGGGCCTCACGCCTCTCAAAAATAGCTCAGTTCCACCCTACTGTGACAGTATAGCCATTGCTAGTGGACCTTGGCTAAAGTTTATGTTAATACTCCATTTCCTATAAGCCACTCTAAACAAAAGTTAAATGTAATTTTGTTTCCGATCAAACAAATAAACAAACCCGAAGGCAGAGAACGCACACCAGCTGTTCTGCCCAGATTTGAATTTCATAAGAAGAAAGAAAAATGTTTGGGACCCTGTGCCCTCCAGAAAAATGGGTTTGATCCACCATTAGCAGGGGGCAAAGTGGCCACAAAAACAATCTCAATGTTTTGTAATGTTTGTTTAGGAACGGGATGCAGTTCTCTGGTGCTCATAGCGGTAAGGGGGAGTGCAATGCAGATGCGAAACATGGAGCATAAAAGAAGAAACACAAACACACACAAACAGACACACACACAAACACACTCTCTCTCACACACACACATATATAAACGCGCATACACGCAAAAAAAACAACTGACACATACACACTCCACACACACTGAGCTGCTCACACATAAACACAATCTAAAAAATCAACAACCCCAGGCAGAGAAACATGATGCTAATGTGCTGTTATAATCTAATGTGATGTCGTTGTCGTTGTTGTTTTTGCTCTTCTATTAAATATAACTCCCTCTCGCTGTCTCAGCCTGCCTCCCCGTGAGGGAATGCCATATGCTTAGGCCTGCTCTCCCACGTTTACATCTGACATGTTTTTGACGTTCCCCCGAGCCTGCTGCAGCTGTGAAAATGGAGAAGCTGACACAACAGCTTCCAGTGTTGGGGGCGTAAGGTGTGTAAGGTGTGTGTGTGTATCGGGGGGTCTGACACAAGAACTCCCAGAGCATTGTGTGTGTGTGTGTCTCTGGGTGTGTGTGTGTGTGTGTGTGTGTGTATGCATAAGTGTCAGAAAGAGAGAGGGAAAGATAGAGAAATGGTAAATGTATGAGAGAGAGAGAGAGAGAGAGAGAGAGAGAGAGTGAAAGGCAAAGTACAGAAGAAAGTGTGGGGCAACACATTGGGGCCAGCTTCATGGAAGTTGCTATCTCTCCAGAGACAGGGTATTTTCTCCACCGCCTCCTACTGCCTTCCGTTGAGAAAGGTTCCGACCTCGGCATGGTGGCAAGGACGGCAGCAAGCAGTCGCCCCACGTTACAGAAACTGATTGGTTAATGTGACATGTATTTGTAGTTTTAGAGAAATGTCAATGAGGTTAAATTGGCTCAGGTCCTTATTTTCACTTTGATCTCACATAACATGCCCACATGTGCACAAACACAGGCATACACGTGTATACACACAGAGAAAAACACACAGGCACACATACACACATTTCTCAACCTGTTAGCCATTTTGGTCTTTGCTCATAATATGTTTAACCACTGCACATGTAGATTCCGTGGCTTCTCTGATGCCAACCTACCTTTCCAACTCTCTCTCTCTCTTCAAGTCTTTAGGTGTGCCATTAGTTGTCATTCAACCCTTGCACTCAGCAGTCTAAAGGCCTCCCTGCTTTTCCATTTTGACAGAGACATATTTATGAACCAGTGGCCGGCCCACGTTAACATTTGCAACTGATTACAGGCATACTTGAAGTCATACCAGACGCTGGTCCAGATGTACACACACACACACGTCTCCCTCGGCTGCTTCATCACACAGCTGTACCACACACACGCACACACATGCACACACACCATGCTCTCTCCTGTGGGCTAGAGGACATTTGTTATTGTTTTAATCATCAATCAATTTACTTGAATTACATAGTGCCTGATCACAAGGATGGCTGTCCTAATGAGTTTATTTGCAAATGCCATGTGCTTTTCAGACATATAAGATTCCTCTGTCTGGTCAGGATACAGATAGGACATTCTCTTCCTTTCTTTCTGACGCTCTCTCTCTTTCTTTCTTCCCCTCCTTCCTTCCTTTATTTCTATATCTCATCCCTTCCTTTCTCTTGCTTTTTCTTCCATTCTCGCAACACCTCAACACTTTTTCTTTCTTTTTTTCCCCTTTTTTGGTTTTCTTCCCTCTTTTCTGCCTTTATTTCCCGTTTTTCATTCTTTCCTCCTGTCTGTCATTCTCTCTTTCTTTCCTCCTGACTTTCTTTCTTTCCTTCCGCCTCTCTTTCTTTGGCTTTCACTTTCTGTCTCAGTAGGTTTGTGCTGATGGAGTGACCTGTAAAAAAGGCAGAATATGCTGATCACAGTCGCTGATCAAAACACGAGTGAAAATACCCATAATGCCATTTATCATACAGGTCATCAGGGGTCATTGTCTTCATGCTTGACTGGGGATTGGAAGGGTTCAGTTTTATTCTCCTTTTTTTTCTCCTACTTTTTTTTTTGGCGGGGCCTTCAAAAGGCAGACTTATTAAGTTCTTCTCACTCTGCCGAGTCTCCAGCACAAAAAGCCTTTGAAGATTTGATCAGTTACGGGTGTGCATTGTGGCACTGAACCGACGAGGGTTCAAAGTCACACTTACCTTTCCTGGCGACCATTAGAGCTGATAGGGGCCTCCAGAGCAGAACCTGTAAGTTAGCCAGTTTCATTCCAATCACAGAACCGAAGAATAAGCTCATTAGTGCTAATTATAGGGTTCCTATTCGTCCGCTTCCAACATCTCATTTTTATAGGTATATTTTTTTTTACGTTTTTCTTTAATATTCATAATAAAGTACAAGCACCACAGATGGATGGAGGCAGGTTTAGATAGTGACTAGCAGGGCATGCTGTCTCGTCTCTCGGCTGCCATGGCTACAGTGCTTGGAAACCAGGGCTATGTAGCGCTTCATGAACTCGAATGTTTACCAAAATCACGCTCGGCCGGTTTTGTGTTCCTGTCAGTGCCGTAGTCACGGAGACAGGTAATTCTGATGCACGCATGTACTGTGAAACATGGTGTGTGTGTATGTGTGTGTGTGTGAGAGAGAGAGAGAGAGAGAGAGAGAGAGAGAGGGAAAGATAGAGTGTGTCTGTTTTTGTGTGTAGGTTTGTGTGTGTGTGTATGTGTGCATGTCAGAACTCCCATAGCGAGACAGAGATAGAGTGAGAGAGGATTACTGAACTGTTTTTTTTCTCTCTATCCTGTTGGCAGCACTTCAGCAATCAGGCCCAGTGCCAGACAAACAGTGCCAGTCAATAGAGACGTCCTGCATGCGCGTGTGAGATGCACGTGTGTGTGTGTGTGTGTGAAGCTGATGCCACGCTGACACTGCGCTGACACGGTGTGACAGTCTGACAACACCCCCCCACCACCAACCTCAACACACACACACACACACACACATAAACACACATGAACACATCCTGCTTGAGTCTTCATTCAAGCTCATAGCCTCATGACTTCACTTCACACCAGGGAGAATGTTTGTCAGCAGCACTGTCACTGTGGAGTACACAGAAAGCCATTTACTGGAACCCTCCGCTGGGACAGCCGCACTGTGAACCATGAACTAAACACCACACTCAGGAAGAAGGGCTTCTTTTGATTGCCACATTGCTAGAAAGCGAGTAAAGCTGAAGGCTTCACTGTTCTCTGTTGATAAAGTGTGTCTTTTGTGTGCGTGTGTGTGTGTGTGTGTGTGCGTGTGTGTGTGTGCGTTCATCACATAAGGATTAGTGCCTTATTACAGTTCATAAGCCTGTATGTGTAGCGGTTTATGCTCCTTTTTTCATCCCAAGAACAATTGTCCCATCAATAATATTGAATGAGTGCCAAAAAAGCCCCTATCGCCCCAGTATAGGAGGGCTAATGATGACTCATAAAAGTGGTTGTGGTTGTTAACCACAAGTGAAATAGCAAGTGGCACCCGGAAGGCGTCTGTAAGACCGGTAATCATTCCTGTAAATAACAGGCAAGGTTGGTTTCACTGGAAATCTTCTGAGAATTAGTATCAGACTTACCATACATTCAAGGACGTAAAGCTACTATTTACTGAAGGCAGACAGGAAAAATCATTGACTTTTCTGTCGTTTATTTGCAGATATACAGAAACACTCAACAGACAGACATATAGCCAAGATGGCCACTCTGGCATCGAACAGCGGGCAAGGGTGACACCAACTGAACACACACTTAAGGCATAAGTCCTACATACTTAACATTAAAGTCAACAACGACTTAACACAGTTATAAAAAAAATAACATTACAGTATGTGCGTGCTCGCACAGCATTCAGGCCATCTTATGTCATTCAGTGAACAGTCGAACATGACTCGGTTGGCACATTACAGTATAGGTTCTCTTTGTGCACTTCATGGGGCCCTTCTCTTTTTGGGCAGTTGTTTTCAACAGCAAAAATATGTTTATCTGATACGGACAGGCAAGGACGTGTCTAGCTATTTGTTGTTGTTATTTTTTTTTCTTCTTCATATAGCTTTCAGGTTTCAGACCATTACGAGAAACTGAAGTTATTGGCCAACTCAATCTCCAGAATGAATTCAATTCTGTTATGCTACAATTGAGACTTCCATTTATTAAGTTGTCTTTTCCATATTTAAAATATTGAAAACTGTCCACCTAAATAGGTAGGCCTATAGGCCTACATTGTGTGGACTAAAACCCTAATGGTTGTATGTTGTATGAGAAACTTTTCTTATATAAGGGTATCCTCTGGCAGGGAATTTTAGCTTTGTTGGGGGAGTCAGGGAGCATCGCTATACGAGTAATTACCGTCCAAGGAGCACTGAGGCCTCATGTGATTACGGATGAGAGAGGTAATAGATTCAACACTTATAAACGGGGAATGCAGTGTTACTCCACAGCACCCGGCGTATCTGCAAGATGGATTATGTGGGGTTTGTGGAGTTCAGCATTGACACAGATTCATCGTAAATCATTATGCCAGAGACCTGCAGTGATTTCTGCATTAGGAGCAGAAAATGGAGTTCACCCAGTCAATGAGGAGGGCATAACTCACATCAGTCATCTGCTTTCATGTTCCGCAGGACTTTATCTCCGGTATTGTTGCCATAAGGTTGTGGGGTGACATAAGGGGGTTGTGTGTGTGTGTGTGTGTGTGAGAGAGAGAGAGAGAGAGAGAGAGAGAGAGAGAGAGAGAGTGTGTGAGAGAGAGTTTAATCCAATTCCATACATCCATAATCTTAATGTATAAACTATCACCACACATCTTAAATTAAAATTGCATTAGTCATATCATAGGCCTATGATATTTGTATGATATGTATGCTATGATAGGCCTATATAGTAAAACATTTCTGATGCTTACAACCTGTCAATAATAGCATACACTAACTGTTCAAGCTTAGCCTAACTTTTTAATTTATTCCAGTTGCCGATAGAGAGCTCACCATCTAGCGGTCTTCACATTTTGCGTAAACATGTTTTAAATCATTTTAAATAGGACTTCCAACGTGGACCTGGCTTGATTTGACAACAGTCTCAACAGTCCACTTTCCCAGCTGAAGAACTCACAAGCACCACGCGGGTGCAGCTGGCAGTGTGTGAGGGTGCGAGTCGCGCGCGGAATCCGGATGTGATGAAAAATGTTTCAGTCGAACTTTCTTCAGCGAAGTAGCAAAACCAGCGTGAGCGGTGGAACATAGTCGCCGTGATTATTTTAAGCACTTCTTGAGAAAGCACAACTTGTGGAATTTAGGATTTATTGTCATTAACTTTTTGTTTCTCAAAATCTTGGCAACATAACTCAAGACACTCGTGAAGGGAACGGAGTGTTTCAGTTTGAAGAGGATGGGAATAACTCGAGCCTGAAGCAAGGGAGTTGACATGTTTGAAAGGTAGCCTACTTATCAACGCCGTGTTTGTGTTTACAAAATCTGTTGCATTTTCGATTAAAAGTAACAATATGATTTAATTGATAGACCTCAATACAAGCATTTACTGCGAAGTATGCTGAATTAACGTTAACATTTCAAATGTCGGGAGCGGGGAACAAAAACTTTCCACAACTTTTTAACGACATTTTGCAAGTTGACGTCACTTTTCTTCTCAGTTAAGAACAGCAAGGCGCGCTTATCAACATAGCTTACCCTAGTATTCCCGCTATGTCAGTAGCTGAGACTTATTGAAGTATTATTTTCATGAACAGGGTTGACGGGTGATAACTACAAAGGGGAGAAAATTTCGGGTGTGTACAGTGTCTGGACAAGGAGGCTGTCTCATGTCCGCGGAGACAGTGTTACCTCCGGAAGGGCCTGTAGGGCCAGAGACTGACCCGCAACAGGAGACGAGTCGTCTTCTACCCAGCTCCACTCAAGGTAACTCTTCCAGATTGCATTGTGACTTTTTAAAAAAAAAAATATATAAAGCATCTTATGTTAATGGAAAACTCGTTGACATATGGTTAAATTACACCTTGTGTTCTAAGATATGTGCATATAAATGTGTCATTACCTCAAGATAAAAGACAATATTTTTCATGCTTCTGCTTAAATGTGCTATAAATTATAATCTGGCAGAACCTATTTTTCTTCAAATTATATTTGTAGAAATACCAGACATCAGTATAGGCCTACAAGCCTATGCCAAGCTTACAAAGGACAGAACGTGTGTCTGTGTGTATGTGTGTAGGGGGGTTGGTGGTTATTAGCAACACCCAATACCAATTATAGTTTTAATTAACTTTCTAGTTGTCCATAAGATTATCACATGTAAAATAAGCCTTGCCCCATTTATTTTTTATTTTTAAAAAGAAGCCACTGAACCGTCAACCATTCTATTTATACCGAGCATCATTACAGCACTGTCAAAAAATAGCAAAGTAGGACAAAGTAAGCAATCACAGACACTGGTGGCAAATGGATTTTCTCTGGACCTTCAAAGTGTTATGGCTGGATTTCCCTCTCAGAGGAATGTGTTATGTTCCGGGAATAGATCTAATTTATTTCAAACTGTAATCACTAAATACCTTGATGCATCACGCCAGCCTTAGCTTAGCTTAGTAAGAGTGCATCGATTCAGGAGAGGTGCCGCAGGCATGGAAAAAATAAATAAATAAAGGCTCTCTATGCATTAGACCAATGGCTGAGATGAGGCCGTATCTATCTCTGTATCTAAAACAACTGTACCATATCCATCATGTCCCCTCATCAGGCCGCTGAGAAGATGTGGGGTGAGAGTCAGGGAGTTGAAACAAATATAGTCTTTGTTCAGGTAAAAAGGAAAGAGAGAAAGAAAAAGAAAAGGGGGGAGATGTGATTGCAGTGGCTCTGCAGAGACATTCTTCATTCGTTTCTTGAGCCAAAACAGCTGAGCCACCTCAGGTGTTGTGCAATTTCACTGATATTAATAGAAGAAGCGAGTACATGCATTATTTATTTATTTATTTTTATTTTTTCATTTCTTTTTTGGGGTTTCTTGAAAATGATGCCACCAATTCCCCAATCCCAGTTGTACTTTTAAAGAGAGATCACTGAATTCAGTTGGAAGCAAACAGGCTCGTTACACTGTGACTGAAAGAATAATCATTCAACACATGAATGTACTTGAAATTGCCTCAGACTCATCAATTATACAATGACAATTTTTGGCTAAATCTTGCAAGACTTAAAGGTTTGTTTAGGCCTCTTGCATAGTTATCAGACACATTTGCCCAACTAGCCCCCAACCCCCCCCACACACACACACACACACTCCCTCATCCCCCTCCCTAGTTAGATGAATGCTGTCTTTATTGCTGTGAAAAGCTTGGCAGGTAGTTGTGCGCAGGGAAGCCGAGGAGAGAAGAAAATGAGATCCAGAGCTCTGGCCTGCACATTACCTGGTCCGCCCACGCTGTTGTGTAACCTATGTGCCAAAAAGGAATATGTTTTATCTGGCTAAGGGCATAGCTGAAACCCCCACTCAATATTAAGCCAAGATCATTTTTGCTCTGACCTTTTTTTTTCTTCTCAATATACGTCAGCACACTTCACTTCTTGAAGCGCTTGAGGCGTGTCCAAATAGATTGAGGTAGCAATTGAGCGCTGATGTTCAGATACACAAACAATCGTTTCCATGTTGTGGTTTTTCATGTGGATTGCGAATGAGGTCATCCTCTCTGTTTCGCTTCCAGGCGGTGCATGCAACAATGACAGTTGTGAATCACCAGACGCCACATCGACAACCAAAACTCGGTCTCCGGGGGAACCACAGTCCAGCGCAACGCTGGAGCATGTGACAGGAGGAGGCCACACCCATGAGAACCTTGTCAGAAGTAAGTCGAATGACTAGTTGCTACTTAGTTACTCACCCCTTCTTGTTCAGTGTCATACTTGCTCAGTGCCTCAGCGTCTCATGTGCTTGGTAGCTATTGGGTTATACAGCAGTAGGAGCCATCAACTTAGACAGATGTTTCCAAAACCAATATAAGAGAGACCATTTTACATGTTTACTTGTAGTTATTCAATGGGGAATGCATCTTAAGGTGATGTATGTTTAAATGTTAGTTGTTAGGCAACTGCAGACCACTTTAGATGTGTTTGCCTTAGTGATACACAGTCTTCAACCTCTTCCTCTTCTAAGTTCCTCTATTCTACCATACTGCTACAGAAGTGAATACTGGTTTGTAGATTTCTGGTGAAGTCAATGATAAATTGGGTTTGTTTGGCCTACATCAAACTACAGACTGGTTCCCATTTAGTTTTTATGAGAGCTGGGTCTCATGCCCAGTGTGTTTCCGAAAACGTGTGGAAAAATACAACATTCTGTGATCAGGACAGATGCGAAATCTGTGATGAAATCAAGAAAAACTGTCAGGATTCCTTTATTTCCCCTGCAATGGAAGAAATTCAAAATGTATTTCATTTCCTTGCGTCTACAAATGAAAAATCACAAACTGCAATATGCCCTTTTTTAGGAAGTTGTTAATAAGATAAAATGTCAAGGTGTATCCCCTTTGGACTGTCACTGACAAAATATGTTGAACCTTTGAAAGTTTTTCACTTTTGGTGAAGGTTTATTCCTTATTTCCTTCATCATGTACTGTGGAAAAATCATTACAAGCTTTACAAGCACCCTTCATCTCAAAGTCAGTGCAGTGTTTCAAATGTTTACACTACACAAATACCCACTTATATAAATCAAGCTACCGTACTCTGGATCACTTGCATGGCAGGTGTGTCATATAGCTTTAGCCATTTAGCCTTTGGTGGTGTGTGTATGTCTCTGTGTGTGTGTGTGTCTGTGTGTCTGTGTGTTTGTGTGTGTGTGTGTGTGTGTGTGTGTGTGTCTGTGTGTGTGTGTGTGTGTGTGTGTGTGTGTGTGTGTGTGTGTTTTCTGGGGGGCTGTGTTATTAGATAATAATGGCAGTGTGCAGTGGTGACTGGGCCAAGCTCTCGGAGGACTGAGTGAGTAAGGAAAGCCCTTTGTGGTTTGGCTTGGAGTGTCCTGGCTAAGGCCTGCACACCAGAGATTTGTTGGGACCAAAAAGACAAATCCAGCATACCTGATGGTGTAGTGGAAACCACAGGCCTCAGGCCTTTGGGTTGCTGGATGACTGGCTGCATTTGTTGGCTAGGTGAGCTAACTGACCTGAGGTGGGTCTTAAAAGAGAAATGATTGTTTTGGGGTGGTTCTGTTAAAAATATTTCCACACCACGGATGGAAGGGCTGTTCCCAGTGAAGGGTTTCTATAAAATGTGTCACCAAAAGAACATCCAGGGTTCAAAATAGAACATTTGTGGAGACAACAGCCTATCTGTTTGGAGCAGATTTTGACATTTTACATTCAGATGTATGCACTTTTTTATCGTGTAGTGATGGCTTTCCCACTACATTGGAAAGCCAAAGTCAGAGTATTCCAACATCACTGGCTCATTCATGATATGTTTGTTCAGTGTCATTGAGAATTGGCTTTGACTTTGACAGATTATTGTACTTACCAGTGAGTTATATGAGATATCTGATATCTGCTCTGGTGCATCACTCAATCAATAGCCCATAATGTTTTAGTGATATTATGTGCTATCAGTCTGACATGAGAAGGTGGCATAATCAAATAATTTTTGGGATGGTCTGCCATCAAAAGTGTTTTGCTTGTCAATACAACAATTTTGGAAAAAAGCACTTTAAAGAGCGAAAGTTTAGATTAGATTAGATTCAACTTTATTGTCATTTTGCAGAGTATGGTACAGAGCCAATAAAATGCAGTTGACATCAAACCAGAAGTGCAAAGAAACATTAAGCAAATTTCAAACTGACCCCAAGATCAGCTGTAGCCATAGTAACGTAGGAAACGGGGTTGTGCTGGAGAAGGCCCATGAAGGGCCAAGTGTGTTGTTATTGATAGATTATAGAGTGCTTCATAGTATATCCATGATATATATATATATATCAGTGGCGGCCGGTGGTTAAAAAAATAACGGAGGAAGAAATGTCCGCTTGATTGGTGTTAGTGGCAAATGTAAGTTTGTGATGGTGTTGGTGGCATATGTGAACAAGTATGTAGGCCACCTACCCAGACACATTTATAGCAGCAGAATGTACTATTTAGCATTTTAACTGGCAATGTTGTGCAATAAATGCTGTTCTGACATTCTTAGGGGGGGGAGGGGGGGGGGGTCTGACCTAAGGAGCTAGGCTAGCATGCAGTAGCCAGAAAAGTTGTGGGTTCAGTTCTTGGCTTCCACCATTGTGCATTTCCTCCAGGAACAATACACGTTGTAATATAATTTAAATATACAAGTCACTTTGGATAATAGTGCTAAATTAATAAATGTATATGTAAATAAATGTAAATTTAGGTCTGGGAAGTCAGGGAAGATATGTAGGTCTAGTTATGAAACACTGTTTTCCTGATGTGCAAAATTATGAAAAGTCTGGAGGTTTTGCTCAATGTAATACATTTGCAAAAAAGTCTATAATACTAAAAATAGACACTTGTTATATAAAACCATGTAACTATTGACCATTAAAAATAGACCTTAAAAGTGGTTATTTGTAACATGCTAATGTTTTTAAAGCCAAATTGCTATTATTTAAAGACAGGTTGTAATAGCTAAGTGGGAATTTATACTCGAAAGGCAAATGTTATTGAAGACGTCATTAAAGGAATGCATTATGGTCTGAAACATTCATTAACAATGTAACCATCCAAAGATACAGTTAGAACGGTGAAAACAAGAGCATATTAACAACAAGAACATCATTTAACAATTGTTTAGTTGAGGCATAACTTGGATGATTATAACAACGCATAACTATCCGAAAATGTTTTTATTTTTATCACCAAATCCCTGAACTGTCCACGTTTGTGACAGACCTGTGCTAACGTTACCAGTTAGTCAGGAGTAGGCTATTTGTCATACTAGCCTATGTAGCATTCAGTAGCCTACTACACTAGCCTTACCATCCTTCATTTTTGGATCTGGTCTTCCTGCTTTGATCCTAACTTTTGCACTGTATTTGAATGTATAAAAGATGGACTTTGTCCTCTGATTCCATTGTACTGTTTATTTCAGGAGCAAAAAAACAAGCTTTCCGTTCAACACAAGACTCTTCGTTGTATGACTGCAGATTGCTTGCAGAGCAGCTAGCTGCTCATTAGTTCACCGTTGCCGCAAAAAACAGCACCCCCTATCGCAATTGAAAGTTACTGTACGGAGGAGCTACCTCCCTTGGCCATTGAAAACGACGTGATTCACGAGCCGCTGGGGTCCGAGGCGTTTATAATGGACTTAAATGAGGGGCTTGAGGAGGAAGCTCCTCCATACAGTAATTTTCAATTGCGATAGGGGGTGCTGTTGGCATTTTGACCTAGGGGAACGATTTTGTTCATTTAAAATGTTCAAATAGTAATATATTAACAGTAATTTATCAGAATAGTAATTCACTTAATATATTATTTTTTTTTCTCTGAAATTTTAGGGAGGGTGTTCCTCCCTTTCCTCAATGAAGGAGCCTCCTCTGATATATATATATATATATATATATATATATATACAAGACAGACTTTTGCATATATTGTGTGTGATATGATATACCCATTCCACCCTTCAGTAGTCCTATATCTGACACTGCTATATTAAGTATAGCACTACCTTATCTGCGGAATGCATTGTGACTCCATGCTAGTAGTCTCTTATTCATTGTCATAATCTCAAATCATGCTAGTTAGTTGCTTCTTCGTCATGTTCAGGTTAGCATGACTTAATATAGTACTTCATAACTCATCAGTCTCATTTAGAAAAAGCCCCTATCATTTGTAAAAATTGAAACAAGGAACTAGCTGATTTTATATTTCTATCAATGTTAGAATAGCAGTAGTTCCGCAGTAGGCCTACAGCATGTTTGCCTGGGCCAGATCAAGACAGTGTGTGTGCATGATCTACTGAGGTGCTACATTAGTGTTGTTTTGGGCCAGGAAAAAGCCCTGGAGGTATAAAACTCGCTGTGGAATGGAATAATGCTTCCATGCTGTTTTTGGATCTCCCTCTTTCTCTCTTTTTTCTCTCACACTCTTTCTCTCTTACTCTTTTCTTTTTCAGCTGGGAGAGAAAGGCAGAAACTGTGTTGTTTGGCCTTGTGAAGATGTGGTTCTGATTGGAAAACTCTCACCATTTGTTGTTTTTTTTTCCATCCTTCTTTCTAATTAAAGAGGAAAAATGAACACCACACCCTTATCACATAGTTCCATTGTGAGAGGCCATGTTCTCTCTCTTCCGTGCTCTCTCTTTCTCTGTATGTTTCCTATCTCTCTCTCTCTCTCTCTCTCTCTCTCGCTCTCTCTCTTTTCCCACCCATCTCACCCACTGCTCTGTTTCTCTTTCAGAAGCGCTTGCAGTAATATCCACCCAGTCCTCATGCTTGTGAAGAATCTTATTCTTAGTTCTGCCAGGGTTATGTATAACCTCTGCAGTCGCTGGCAGCGCTGTGTGATCACCCCCTAAGACCTCTTTATCCCCACAGCTACAGCCACACATACAATTCATTTAAACAGGTCAAACGCTCCGCGTTACGGCGGACCATTCAATCCCATTGGCTTCGCTATTGTTTGGAGCGCAGCTTGCTGACCTTCACAAAGGCCTGATCACAGTGATTTGGTCGGAAGAAGAGAGAGCACAGCAAGTTTCATGTATCTGCTCTGCTCTCTCTCTCTCTCTCTTTATTTTCCCCCTCTCTGGGGCTCTGTGGCATCTAGCAATGCTAATAGCAACTGATTGCTTCCATCCATGCAGTTGTTGGTGGATTGTTTTTTTTTTTTTGCCTCTGACACAACAGTTCTTTTGTTTCTAGGTTGTCAAGTTTTCCAGCTCTCACTCTTTTCCTCTGTGTTCCTTTTTTCTCTCTTGCTCTCTTTCTCATCTTTCATGGTGATGACGTGGTTGTTGGTTGCTTGTTTACCCATGGAGCCAAAGCAAAAAAAAAATAAAAAATGCTCCATGCCCATGCTTCTTCTGGTTTTAGAAACATTAGCCTCACGGGAGACATTCTCTTTTTTTGTGAAAAGCAGGTGCAGTGCATCACGTCTTTCATTCCCTGTCTTTCTCTCTGTCTGCCTGTCTCTCGTCATCTCTCTCGTGTCATCCGACTTGTGAAGTTTGGGACCAGACAGTTTCATTTTATATCACGATCGATCCTTTTTCTCAAGTAGATATTGAAGGCTGAAAGTGACTGACTGCCCGTGTGTCTCTTCAGAAAGTAGACGTCACCCTGTTTTAGGGTTACTGTGACTAATGTTTGAAACTCAAGAAATCTACAATTATGGGGCCTCTCAATGTCTGTCATGTCTGTCAGGCTGTTAAACGATACAGAGATCGCCTGGCAAACTGATGATGATGATGGAGATAGCTTTCTCTTTCTCTCTCTCTCTCTCTTTCCTGGCAGTTCTGTTGCAAAGATGGAGAGATTTGGATGCTGCAGTGGAGGGAATCCCACTCACTGAGGTGAAAAAAATAAAACCCCACAAGTCAGATAATAACCCGATGTCTTTGCTGTGAAACAGAAAATCAATAGGAACCCCCTTTTGTCTGTCAACTTCATTGACTTTATCACAGTTAGTCAAGTCAAGTCAAGTCAAGTTTATTTATATAGCGCATTTCATACAGAGAGGTCATTCAATGTGCTTTACATAAACAAAAGCAAACAGTAATAGCTAATAAAAGCATAGAAGGGCAATAATCAAAGAATAGTTTACAAAAACACACAAAGTAATAGTACATCTATTAAGGGCAATAGTTTTTAAAAGTAATAATTAAAAGACATAAAAACAACATAGAAGAATGATTACTCAGTGATAGTGATACTAGTGAAACAGGTAGGCCTAATAGTCAATAAGGACTAGCAGACTCTATCCTCTTCGCCAGACGGACCTGCAGAGCAAATCTCAATTTGCCAAATTTTCATATGGGTATTCCCAGGCTAAGTGACCTGCGTTCGTACTTCCTACAGGGAAATTTTGGTCGTACAGGGAAATTTCAGTTCATAGAACTGTTTACTTGTTGTGAGTATATCTCTGCAGGTCACCAGAACTGCGTGAGGTCTGTTACAGGTTGAAGTGCAAGTTTAAGTGTCCTTTTTTAGTTGAATAAACCTTAAAATTCCCCCGATATATTGGAGGCAGTCATTTCTAGAGTGAGTGCTCGAAAGGGCGTAGAGAGAGAGAAAGAGATTGAG
>NW_027468664.1:13623853-13656353 GCF_046254945.1 Alosa pseudoharengus
TTATAACATGCCTGCTCTCTTCAAACCTGTCCCCTTGCTCAATAAAGAAAGTCCTTGCTGCAGAGTTGGAAGGTCATACCATAAATGAGCTTTGATGTGCCGAAGGAAAATTTCAATCAGGAAGTCTTTGTAATAATATTCATTGTACATTTTCTTCTTTCCCCCTCTGCAATATAATTCCCCTGGTTTTGTTACTATAAATATGGGCATTGGGATATCTAATTTCTAATGAGAAAAAAAAATATGTATGTATATATATCCCCTCGGATTGAAAGGTAGAACCATGCCATTGGTGTTTGTGAAGAGGAGAAATGCTACCCCGGGCTGTGTTACTCCATGATGGGTGCTCTCTTGGTAGGTCAGTGCACATTTGCAAATTAGCATTTCAATCAGGCTAGGTAGGCAGGCCCCAAGAAGCCATAAAATATGTATTCATTATATATTTATATCCCCAATCCCAGAGATAAACAAATGGCATCACACACAAGCACTGCTAATTATTTTCCTTACATTTCAGAAAGAAAAGCATAACTTTCACCTACTAGTCTAATGATAATAATATGGGGGGGGGGACTATTTTTTCTTCTTCATTTTAGCCAGTTTGTTCCATTGCTCAGATGTAGCCTATCTATTTTGGGTTGTATCAGCATGGTGTTAGGAGAAATAGAAAGAGAGCTCTGCAATTTTGACTCCTTGAGCATATCAAATCCCTCAGCAGAGGGGACTATCATGATTCATTTGAGAAATGACACACACACACACACACACACACACACACACACACATACACATACATACACACGTGCACACAAAGACACACACACAAAACACACACACACATACAGTACACACACCCACATGTGGGTCCTGTGGTATGGGGTTATGTGTGCTTTTCTATGATTGTCTGGACCTCTCAGTCATTCCTGTCCTATTTTCTCTTCTTTGAAACAGGTAATAATAGTTTGCCATTGGCAGATAGTGGGGTTGTTCTGTTTAGCTAGATGGCATGACGTGACATGTGAATTACAGTATTTCCTGTGATGGACATTCTAATGGACCACGGCAAACATGTCTGCACTCTGCAGTGCAGGGATGAAATATTGAAGCGAGTGGAGCTGTGACAATATATCCCCCTGCTTCTCCACCTGTGTACTTTCCACCTTTCACACATCACACAGTTTCACAAAATTAGAGTTTGTCCTGGTTATAAACTCTGCTTTCACTCTCTTTCTGTCTCACTATCTCTTTCTCTCTCTCTTACACACACATTCACCATTTCTCTCTCTTTCTCCATCTCTCCCTCTCTTTCTGACACACACACACACACACACACACACACACACACCCTTTCTCTCTTCTCCATCTGTCTCTCCCCCTCTTGCTCTGACTTATTCCCAGAGTCTTGTTTATACCCTTTCCTGATTTGACATCCTTACATATTCCTTCCTGGGAGGTCTCTAATGTGTCCCCTATCTGAGTCTTTGGGGTACAATTGTAAACTCTTCCTATGGACCTATTTTCTGTGACACAAGGAAGCAGACAGTTGGGAATTTGGAAGGCAGGTAGCGGTGTTGCTGTCTTCTGCGGTGGTGGCGGGGGCATAGTGTTTATACACAGTTTTCCATATGGAGCTTCGTAGCGCATCCCGAAACGCCTGCACCCCCATCTAACCCCCCCCTCCCCCACCTCCTCAACTCGATGCTCCGGATCTGAGGTCCCCCGTGTGGCCTCATGGAGAGGGAGCCGTGGTGACAAATGGCAATTATATTTGTGTGTTCTTCAGGAATCCATCACGCGCTGGCCTTTTAAAAATGCTCCCGGGATAGTCTGGGGGGGGGGGGGTGCGGGGGTAGCTGGTTGGTTGTGCTTGTCAGAGACGCCGGCGACCAAATTGGGCAGGCTGCTTAGACAGTCAAGAACCGCTCATCCCCGGCTCCCACCCTGATGTGTTTGACAGAGTGTGCAGAGGGGGGTACCATGTTTTATTCACACAGCCACAAATGCACAGCACCCAACGGCTTGAGGAGAGCCAGAGGTGGCCCGACGCCTGCTCCTGAAAGAGATATCTATTATAAACATAAGAGTGGAGGGGAAAAAGCACACCATCAAGGTCTTCTAATGACGTGACCTGCCAGGTAGTGTGTGAGTTTGTATGTGTGTGTGTGCGTGTGCGTGTGCGTGTGCGTGTGCGTGTGCGTGTGCGTGTGCGTGTGTGTGTGTGTGTGTGTGTGTGTGTGTGTGTGTGTGTGTGTGTGTGTAGGTGTATTTCCTGCCCCCGTTTTATGAAATGCAAGTGTTTGTGGCTAACCACAAGTGTTTCCATTTAATAGCTTGTAATTATTTTATGCTGGGAGCGTCACTTGTTTACGTATCTCTGTGTGGTAAGGCTCTAATCTACCTCTTTTCCTCTCTCTCTCTCACCCTCTCTGCCCCCCCTCTTTCTGCCCCCCCCTCTCTCTCTCCCTCTCTCTCTCTCTCTGTTTGGGTGGGCTGGTTATACAGCAGCCTTGTCTGTTGGAAGTCTGTCAACTATGCTAGAGCTGTAACTATTGCGGCTGGATTTCACTCTCTCTTTTTTTTTTTCTTTGGAGCTTGTTTCGTAAGCTGAGTCTGTTGGCACTTCAGTGGTCTGAGGTCTCCGAATGTGGGGCCTGACACTGGACTGTGTCTCTGTGTGTGTAGGTGTATGTTTGTATGTTTGAGTTTGTGTGTGTGTGTGTGTGTCTGTGTATTTCTGTGTGTCTGTGTGTGTGTGTATGCACATGTGCATGGATACAACCTGCTGCACTGCTCTCAAGAATTCTAGACCACTGGGAACCAAAACTGCTGTGCTTGTGCACATTACCTTTTATGTGGTGGTTTTTTAAATAACCATGTTTATTTCCTAAATTGAAAGCTTGACTAGACTGTCCCTTTCAAACCTTCCTTTTTCCTCTCTCTCTCTCTCTCTCTCTCTCTCTCTCTTTCTTTCTCTTAAATTAAATTTCAAAAGTTGCTTTATTGACATGAGAAATATGCACTTGTACTGTTATACCAAAGCAATCATTATAGGATATGACATTACAACAAATACAGATACAGAACGTATTCACATTGGCATTGACTGGGCATACATTGCATGCTCTTTTGCTTCCTTTCTCCTTCTTCTCTGTTCCTCCAATAGCATCATCATTGGCATAACGCAGGACAGGTCGTGACCAGAGCATTAGAGAGATGAGAATGAGCTTGGGGAAGAACATAGAAAAAGCAGTTTGATGAACAGTAGATAATGGAATGCAATGAGATTACAAACAGAATCGCTGAACAATTGCTTTGTACGAGCTGTTCTAATAGACAGGCGAATTTTTGTGAATCACATTCAAGAATCCGTTCCGCAGTAAATTAGGAATCTCGGCTGTAACATGGGATGCCCTTTGGAATGTGTGCACTTTCTTGTATCAACTTCAGTTAATTAGAGGTTCACACACAGACCCAAACTATGATCCCTGTGCAGTGCTTGTTGCTGTGCCTATCTGGGCTTTGTCATTCAAGGTGGGTAGTGCGCGAAGTGTAGGGCTGCAAGTTCAATTTCCCCTCTTCTGTACGCCAGTCGGTCTAATTTGGTCTCAGAAGAGAGGTGGTCTCACAAGTCAAAACAAAATTTTTGTTTGTGGAGGTTTTTGTTATCCAATTCTGACAGATTTGCTGGTTGCAGAGACACACTCTCAGAGACACTACTCTTAATTGCATTGTTTAATATTTGCATCCATGTCAGGGGCCTCCCAGGCTCAGCTATTGTTAAAAAGCTGTGGGCTGGATTTTCCTTCTCTTGTTAACAGTAATTGTACACAGTTGAACACAGGCACACACACACACAAACACACACACACGCGCACGCACGCTCACACACACATACACACATACACACAAGTACACACTGATATGCATGCTGATAGACTCTCACGCACATCTGGATGCACACCTTTTCCCATACACATATGCCAACACACACACAGTCACACACACACACACATATACACCAACACACATGTGTTCACACATGCACACAAAAGGCGGCAAGAAAAAAAAGCTGAATGTTCACACCTCTGCTTTAGAGAAGTTCAAGTTCATGGCAAATGAAGGCGTTGACGAGCCGTCACTGAAGTTTGCCTGTGATTGCCGTCAGAGTGGGCTGTGCGTGTATGCGTGTGTGTGTGGGCTGTGCGTGTGTGTGTGCGTGTATATGTGTGTGTGTGGGCTGTGCGTGTATGTGTGTGTGTGTGTGTGCGTGTGCGTGTATGTGTGTGTGTGTGGGCTGTGCGTGTATGTGTGTGTGTGTGTGTGTGTGCGTGTATGTGTGTGTGTGTGGGCTGTGCGTGTATGTATGTGTGTTTGTGTGTGTGTACCTCTGCTCTCTCCTCCACCTCCGTGTGACTCCACATGAACCGGGCAAAGTGCCGAGATTGTGGAAAAATGTGGAAGAAGGAAAAAAAACAAAACAAGAAAAATGGAGAGGAAAGAAAGGAAGAAGCAAAAATGAAATGTAGAGAAAAGTGAAGAAATGAAGAGATAAGAATGAGGTGGGGGGTTGGAATGAATAATTCAGAGATTGCTCAGAATGTCACGTCGCTCGCGCTGTCTTTTTTGATTTCTGACGCAGATGGAAGGCAATGTGGAGATCCCAGTGGAGCTGAATAGGCACCTGTCCCCTCTACCTCTTCCTCATTTCCTCATCTCTCTCTCTGTCTCTCTCTTTCTCTCTCTCTGTCTTTCACTTTCTCTCTTTCCTCTATACCTCCTTTTAGCTTTCTTTCTCCTCTTCCTTTTCCTCTCTCAGATAGATGCCGTGCTGCGACCCACCATCTCTGTTTCACATGCACACACACACACACACACACATGTGCGCCATCATATTGCATACGATACTATGCACACACACACAGTGGCACCCACACTCCCACACACGCACACCAAACAATGCACACACACACACCCACACAAGTACACCAAACAAAGCACACAAACACACAGGCAATTGCATTAACTGTAATGGACTGAAGGAGCATGCGTTAGTGGTGAGTTTTTCTCGCTGCCAATTCATACCTCTGGAGAAGTAGAGTGAGGAGGAGGAGGAGGAAGATGAGCAATATGAGCTACACCTGCACTCTCTATGTTTGTCAGGGCTCAGTTGTCTGTATGCTGTTGTGATGTGTGGGGTCATTTGCCTCAGGGGGCAGAGTTCGGTTATGGGATGCTGTGTGTCTTTTTTTGTTTTGTTAGAATCACCTAAAGTCATTTGTGTCTCCCCACAATTATTAGGTAGTATCAGTACTGCTCTATTTTTAGCCTCTTGAAAAGGAAGTTACGGGTCATTTTGGTTTTCCTGCCAAAATCTTTCACCGTTAAGCCCAGTTCATTTTACAACTTAAAAGGAATCAATTGCATTTTTAATGTTACATCATAAAAATGATAGAAAAAAAGTAGTGTGCTGTGATTTTAAATGTCATCTCTATATTTAACTCAGTTTCTTTACCCACTGAGTAGCTTTGCCATATGTTCTCAATCCAGTCTTTATGATACTCAAGTTTGCACTCAAAACAGAAAACTTGGAAGTGCTGGGCCATTCTTTTCCAAACTGTATGAGTAGCTGCCCAGAGTTAATGCCTTTCAATTGCTATCAAGTGGACGCACTGTATGTGAATGCGAGAACACTTGTGTCTTTGTCATTGTGTGTTTGTGAGTTAATTAGACAGTTACCATGTGCAGACATCAAGAGAGGTGAATGCATATATTTGTGTATACGGCATATCGTTATTTGTGTGTGTGGATGTGTGTGTGTGTGTGTGGATCAAGATGCTTTTCTAAGCCATCCCTCTCACTCCCTTCCTGATGCAGCTCAGCCTCGGCCCCTGCCTCCCCTGAGCACCTCGTCGTCCTGTGAGGGAGACCCTGCCAGGCTTCAGAATGGCCTGCCAGTCGCCATGGGCAACGGTCACGGTGGGGCGCGGCCGGGCGCCACGGCAGCTGTGGAGCCCCGGAAGCAGCATATGTCGCCCGTCTCGCAGAAGATGCAGCGGAAGCTCCGCTCCAGCCTGTCTGTCAACTCGGACAGCAGCCGGAAAAGCAAAGGCAGCTCCACCGGATCACACAAGCCTGGCTCGTCACCAGAAGGTGTGTAACACATATATACATACACACACACACACATACACACACACACACACACACACACACACATATGTATACACACACACACACACACACACACACACATTTGTATACACACACACACACACACACACACACACATAAGCACAGAGACACACAATCATACACACATACACACACACACACACACACATACACATACACACACACAAACACACACACACACACACACACACACACACACACACACACACACACACACACACACAACCACAACCACAAAGTTCGTCTGGATCACTCAAGCCTTGCTGATCACCAGTGAGTTGTACATGTGATTACACACACAAACAAACTTACATACACAAAAAAACATACAGCTAGCAGCTCCACTTACACACATGGACACCATGTGGACATGCAAAAGTCAGTCATGCACTGGTGGAAACATTTACATTTATAAACACATGGGCACACATTAATACCTTACACCTATACAGACTGATACACACAGGTGAAAGATTTTGGCAGGAAAACCAAAATGACCCGTAACTTCCTTTTCAAGAGGCTAAAAATAGAGCAGTACTGATACTACCTAATAATTGTGGGGAGACACAAATGACTTTAGGTGATTCTAACAGACGGTCATTTGTTAACACAAGAACATGAACCACTCAGCCAGACGTTGATAGCAAGAATCCAACATTCTAAGCATCAACACATAGTACTGCACTATGATCCAAAGCAGCTTCACTCGAATTTGTAGGGTACTAAAAATGTGCACAGCAGCTAACCAAAGTGCAGTCGGTTCTCCCACCATTGTTTTGAAAATCACACACCTGACTGCTGCATCTGAAGGCCCACGCATACGTTATAGGCCTACGCCTATCACTCTACACGCCCCCTGATGCACATCACGTTTTAATTTGTTAGCTGGTCCTGCCTCCTTGCTCCCCAAAATGCCGTATTGTATGTGAACAGACACAGCAGGCCGGCAATGTTTCGCCTTGTTTGTAGACACACGATGTGGCATAAAGACGTCTCTTCTCCCCGTGAATGTTTCGTGATCTCTATCTAAAAACAGCTATTGTGTCCTGTTGAAGAGACCTCGGTTACACTTTACTTGACAATATCGACAGTGGCATGACACTGTCATGAACGTGTCATAAACAAGTCATAAATGTTTATGACATGCTTCTGTCATTAAGTGTCAATCGGTTTTTGTCATAACAAGTTAGGGTTGGGATTAGGGTTAGGTTTAGGGTTAGGATTAGGGTTAGAGGTTAGGATTAGGGTTCATGTGTCATGACAGTGTCATGTGTTCAGGACAGTGTCATGTCACTCTAATGTCGATACTGTCAAGTAAAGTGTTACCGAGACCTCTCCATAAATTATGTGTATACTTACTGTACACTTGCATACATAGTTGGTAAGGTCTCTAAGTAATCAAACAGATACTTCACCACTCAGATGATAGTATACATTTCTCTTAACTAAAAGAGGAAGGGAGGAAGGTGGTTTGTATGTATCTTCAATAGGATAAAAGAGGCATTGTATGCCTCTAGTTGTAAGTATACACTCCTCTTTGCAAAGAAGTCTGTTGTACACCAATCTCTTACAGGATGATGAGAAGAGTCTTAATCAAACCCTCTTCAGTACATACTTCTGTTAGTGCACATTAATGTTTAGCACATTCTCACAGACACATTTTCAGCAAATAGTATAGTATATAGTATAGTATATATACTCTTTTGATCCCATGAGGGAAATTTGGTCTCTGCATTTATCCCAATCTGTGAATTAGTGAAACACACACAGCACACAGTGTACACACAGTGAGGTGAAGCACACACTAATCCCGGCGCAGTGAGCTGCCTGCATCAACAGCGGCGCTCGGGGAGCAGTGAGGGGTTAGGTGCCTTGCTCAAGGGCAATTCAGCCGTGCCTACTGGTCGGGGTTCGAACCGGCAACCCTCCGGTTACAGTTCCGAAGTGCTAACCAGTAGGCCACGGCTGCCCCAAATGAGATGTTAAGTGCATATTCACCATCAACAAAAGGAACAGAAGATGTTGGTGCATTTCCCTGTTTAGTGCAACCTCTTATTTGCCTGAAATAGTGCAGAGGAGCCCAGTTGATACTGGGGGGCAGTGGAGTGGGGTTGGTGGGGGTTTGTCTTGTGCGATGACAAGCAGCATGGGGTAATGAATGTGGCATCAGCGCCGGCGGTAATGGTCACCAAGGTGCGACCTCTTAACAAGGCACCGGCATGCCAGGAGCCCACTAAGTGTCAACCCCTCTGCTGGATGGACTTTCTACCCCACCTCACCCCAACACCTCACAACACTACACTACACCTTACCTTAGCCCACCACCCTGCCCATCTATACAGCCCCCTACCCCCTTTTCATCCTTATCTAGTGTTCTCATATTCTGCTCGTACTTTCTTCTCTTCTCGCCATTTCCCCTCCTCCTCCTCACCTCCTTTCCTAACAGTGTTCCCTCATTACTTCTACCTCCCTGTGCTTGTGATGTGAATCAGACACCTCCAGGTCTCTCTCTCTCTCTCTCTCTCTCTCTCTCTTTCTTTCCTCTCTTTTTTGCTGGCTTTCATGTCTTGTTTCTCTGTATGGGCATCTTAATCACAAGAGGTCTTGGTAGATAGTACATGGCTTGCTGCTAAAATGAGTGAATGCTTATATTTAGTGATCTTGTGTCATTATATCTCACTTTTAATTGTATTTTTTTCTTTTTCTGTACAATCAAAGTTGAATTGTTTTCTGCGTGTACTTTTAACTCGTGGACCTTGCTTGTTTCTGTGTTCTGTTGAATACAACTCTGGCATGAAAAAAATGTCTGATGTCTGATACCTGTGTACAAACAGTTCTGGTGCTTTCTGTAATTAGTAAACATATTGTTTTGTCGGAGACAAAAAAAACAAAAAACAGCTATGTGAGTGCAAAGCGAAGGTGTCTTCTTTCAGAGCAGACTTCATAAACCCAAGGCTTGCATCTTTAAAGGCATCACATGTTCCATATCTTTATCAGTGAGGATGTGAGAAGGGGGGGGGGGGGCACACCAAGCTTTTCTCTCTTTAGCGAGGCCTCTCAGAAAAGAGCTTTTGTGTTGGATTGTTTGTAGGATTGAATCTGTGAATCAATATGCTGGCGTTCAAGTGTTTATTTCCCACTGGAGAACAGCAAGCTGTTGTGATGTAGTGTTTACATGGATTACCATAATCTGTTTGCCTGTGAAATTAGCTCCTAAACAGCCCTCGGAAAACATAAGAATAAAGCTTTACAAGAACTCTGCTCAGGGGATCTCGTTTGTGTGTGTGTGTGTGTGTGCGTGTGTGTGTGTGTGTGTGTGTTTGGGGGTGGCTCATGTTGTTGGCACTGTTACAAAGTGATGATAACAGCAAGCCTGTTGGATAGAAGGGAAAAAAAAACGTGTAAATTGGAAGCTTTGTTTTTTTTTGAAGAGGTGAAGACCTTTTGAGCTTTGTAAATATATCTTTATTTGTGTGTGTGTGTGTGTGAGACAGAGAGTTGGTTTTTAGTCCACGTCTGAATAAAAATCAAAGAAAGCTTTCATGCTTGCCCTTTTTTTCCATTTGGTTCATCTGCCTTCTTGTGTACTTTCAACATTTATTTGCCTGTCTATCACTCAAAAGTTTCTTTTCTGCCTGTCTCAGAAATTTGAATCCATCTCTTTCACATTTCCACTGTCAGTAGCGGCTTTCTCTCTTTAAAGCCTCCTCCCTCCCTCCCTCCTTCCCTCCCTCTTCCCTCCTCTCTCTCACCCCATCCTGCATCCCCCCCTTTAATTTGGATGTTTTCTCAGCTCTCAGGGCATCGCCTCTTCCAGCTTGTTTTATGTCAGGCTGTTCCTCTTTTTGATGTGGGCCCTCGCCAGTTTTCCAGATGTCTCTGGCCATTTCCTCCCCAGCTGCCGCACCACTCTCCCCAGGCCCCGCCCAGCCGGCCGACTCGGGCCGTCCGGCGAGATCGCCTGACATAAAACATGAACACGCACCAGGCAACAGCAGCTTCCTTCATGTGGGCAGTTATGCAGAGCCGATACTGGCCCTTTGGAGTGCCTTGGTCCGTCCGACTGCTCGCTTGTGCCCTGCCCCCTGTGTGTGTGTGTGTGTACGTGTCTGTGTGTGTGTGTGTGTCTGTGTGTGTGTGTGTGTGTGTGTGTGTGTGTGTGTGTGTGTTTGTATATGTGTATGTGTGTGCATGTGTGTGTATGAGGCATGACTCCCCGAGACTTGAGCTAATGGCCGGCAATGAATTATATATCCAACAGAATAGGGAAGTGAGTGTGGGGGTTTGTGTGAGCATGTATGTTTAGATACAGCCTACTGTAGCAATGGGGTGTGTCAGTGTTGAAAGTTATTCAGCTGTGTTCAAGTGTATCCTCTTTTTTTCATAGCATTTTTGGACAAGCAGGGTATGGGGTTTGGTTTCATGTAGTGTTGTTTGTGAACAGCAGTCCTGTTTTACATTGAAATGATATGCATCCATAAGTATCAAGTGCAACACCCCATGTGTTTGGTCTAATGAGTTCTCAATAGCCTGGAGAAGTGTGGGTTTCTCAGGGGCTTCGATGTTGAAATATTCATCATATCACGCTAAGCATATTCATTTACTCGTCACTATTTTTTCCCCTTGCAGTAATCAGATGTGTTTCATACTTTACTTTTGAAACTATCTGACACACACACGCACACACACACACACACACACTAACACTCACACACATTCCACATTGCGTTTCAAGTTCACATTAGAACACCACTGGTCAGTGCTAGCATTTGTAATGAAAAAATATCACTTTGATTAATCAAACATGAGAATCCTGCAGTCTTAGGTCCTGGCCGCACCCATTCCTCCTCTTCATTTCATTCCTCCCTGGATCTTTCTCTATCCCCCTCTCTTACTTTCATTTCCCTCTCCTTTAATTTCCTTTCCTCTTCAATCATCAGTCTTTACCTCTCTCTCCTCTGTCCATTTGTCTCAATCTATAAAGCAAAAGTGTTCTGATTAGCTGTTTGTAATGACATTTTCCTGATCTATCGCTCTTGTCTTTTGCTCCCCTTCTGGGTATGTGTGTGTTTATGTGTTGTGTGGGTGTGTTTGCTGTTAGCCTCTTTTCTCTCTCTCGCTCTCTCTCGCTCTCTCTTTCTCTCTCTTTCTCTCTTTCTCTCTCTCTCGCTCTTTCTCTCTCCTCTCTCTCTCGCTCTTTCTCTCTCGCTCTCTCTCTTTCTCTCTCTTGCTCTCTCTTTCTCTCTCTCTCGCTCTTTCTCTCTCCTCTCTCTCTCGCTCTTTCTCTCTCCTCTCTGTGTGTGTTTATCTGATAAGGCATTGGCTCCCATGGGTTCTGGCCAGGAACAGGTGTAATATCATTGCCACCACACTAAATGAATTACTCTCAGCTGGCTCTGTTTCTGACGGGGGGTCTTTATCTCGCCACGACGCCCCTGTAAATTCTCCATTGGACGCTTCATCAGATTAAGTTACGCGACACGCCGTGTCATTCTCACTAACCTCTCACTGCTCACACTTCTGTGCGACTCTATACCATGCAGTAGTGGAGTGGACTCAGCTGACTCCCTCTTGTGTTAACATCAGCTTGTCTGTGTGTTTGCCTGCCATTGATTTGCCCTATAAACAGTGTGCATAATATTGGTTTCCTCAGGCCTTTTAAAACACACACTTTGATTGCGGGACAGATGTAAATATCGGCACAGCATTTGTGTCTGCGAACGCAAACACACATGACTTTTACAGTCAGTCCCGGCTTAATTAGTTTTCGGCTGTTTTGTTGACGCCTTGGATGTAGATGACATGAAGGCTTAGCGCATCCACTTATTGCCTGTAGTGTTCTAGTGTTTTTTTCTCTGCTTTTGTTTGGCTATTGATGAATTAAGACAACGGTCATGGTCTTATTAGGGCATTTTAGCAACCCGAGGTGCTTCAAAGCCAAACCTCATGTAAATCTATATTAAATGAGGGTTCCCAAACAAATTAAAAGGACTTGATTGTATGGGCAGTGAGGCCAATATTATTGTCATCATCATTATCATCATCATCATCATCACTGTTGAAGCTCTGGGACCTACCACTATAAAATCCATAAATTTATTGATTTCCTTTGGTTTCTTTAGTGTACCTTGGTCATTATGAGAAAGAATAAAAAACGGAACTCTAGCCTCATACAGCGAAACTCAGGAAGGGCATTTTTTTGTTCCTACAAGTCAGCGGAAACAACGGTAATTTTGACCTCCTGCCGTGTGGCTACATCGAAAGGGTCTGGATGGAGGTTAAATGTTAATCAGTGGCGACAGAAGCGTCGGGCATTAGCACGCCAATTTGCCAGCCAGAAATCTCAGGGACGTTGCTAATCAGCTTTGCGTGATCAGGCCCATGTGCGTTTGCATGATAATGCCTCCATTATGCCTTCCAAAGCCGCTAATCAACTCACCGAAAAAAAAGTGGAAATTCGGCGCCCCTCAGTTTCCTCTCCGCCTTGATCGCTCCTCCTCTTCCTCCTGCTCCTCTTCATCCTTCTTTTACACACACACACACACACACACACACACACACACACACACACACGCGCACACACACACAGACAGACAGAATCCCGGAAAAACATATGGCCATACTCAAATGCTGGACATGTAATGCATGCGTGTGGTCCCTTTTGCATAGAAACACACGGTAACACTTTACTTGACGGGTGAGTTCATAACACATTCAAAGCAGCTGTCATAAACTGCACATAAAGCATTCATGACTGTTTCATGAGACATGACTCAACATTCATACCGACCCTGTCATGTATGTGGAAGACAGAACAATGACAACTTGTCAAAATAAAAGTCCAACAATCGCAAAGCATCATTGCCGTTTTTGTCCCAAACCTCTTACCTGATCATGTCACATCTGAGTCAATGGGCTACTCCAGTGCCAAAAAGACATGGTCAAGCAAATAATTTTTGTTTCATAAAAACATATTTGTTTTATGATGTAACCTTTGCAGATGATTTCTCATCTTTTGCTACTGGGAATGTCCTACCATTCCAGGTTACACAAATGCGGGTCAGCTGAATGTAGGCTAGTTTACCTCCCAGTGTTAAACTCAGTGATTATGAATACTTCATAACTTGTATAGTAAAGTGACATTAGATGTAGACTTCATAAGATATTCATGAAATATTTAGCCCATTGACTCAGATGTGACTTGATCAGGTAAGAGGTTTGAAACAAAAACGGCAATGCTGCTTCGCGATTGTTGGACTTTTATTGGTAACACTTTACTTGACGGGTGAGTTCATAACACATTCATAGCAGCTGTCATAAAATGCACATAAAGCATTCATGACTGTTTCATGAGACATGACTCAACATTCATACCAAACCTGAATGGATGAATGTGGAAGACAGAATGACGACAACTTGTCAAAATAAAAGTCCAACAATCGCAAAGGTAAACTAGCTATTCAGCTGACCCATATTTGTGTAACCTGGATACCATTCATTTAATCTCTCCAGCCTTTGTAAATATTTCATGAATATCTTCATCGAATGTCACTTTACTATACAAGTTGTGAAGTATTCGTAATCACTGAGTTTAACGCTGGGAGGTAAACTAGCCTACATTAAGCTGACCCGTATTTGTGTATCCTGGAACGGTTAGACATTCCCAGTAGCAAAAGATGAGAAATCATCTGCAAAGGTTACATCATAAAACAAATACATTTTTATGAATCAAAAATTATTTGCTTGACCATGTTCTGTCTTTTTGGCACTGGAGTAGCCCATTGACTCAGATGTGACGTGATCAAGTAAGAGGTTTGGAACAAAAACAGCAATGCTGCTTTGCAATTGTTGGACTTTTATTTTGACAAATTGTCGTCGTTCTGTCTTCCACATTCATGAAAGGTTTGGTATGATGTTGAGTCATGTGTCATGCAACAGTCATGAATGCTTTATGTGCAGTTTATGACAGCTGCTATGAATGTGTTATGAACTCACCAGTGTTACCACACGCACATGAACATCTCAATTGCAACATAGCCTGATGGACTGATATCTATTCTACTCTTTAAATCCTGTAATTTCACAACTTTTTCCTTAAATACTGTCATTTCACCCCTCCCAAACTGTTGTTTTAGTTATCATTATTGTTATTTGATTTCTTTTTGTTTTGTTTTTTTGTTTTTCCCTTGTTTACCCTTACACCCCCTTCCTGCTCCGGTGCCTGGCGGCTGGCGTCTCCAGACTGCTGCGTGCACTGCATCCTGGCGTGCCTGTTCTGCGAGTTCCTGACACTGTGCAACATGGTGGTGGCGCAGGCGTCGTGCGGCACATGCACCTCGGAGGCCTGCTGCTGTTGCTGCTGCGCCGACGACCTGGGCGACGACTGCAACTGCCCCTGCGATATGGACTGCGGCATCATGGATGCCTGCTGCGAGTCCTCCGACTGTCTGGAGATATGCATGGAGTGCTGCGGCATCTGCTTCCCCACATAAGAAGAGCGGGTGCTTGCTTGCTCTGGGGGGGGGGGGGGCAAATGGAGATATGCCCCTCTTACTTCACACGCACATATGAACACACACACACACACACACACACACACACACACACATACACACACATACACACAAACACCAACTGACTCAACCATTGACTACAACAGGAGGAAGAGACACATGGGAGATGGAGTGAGAAAGAGTGTGTGAACACATAGGTGTGCTTATATGCCTTTATTCATGGATGTGTGTGTGTGTGTGTGTGTGTGTGTGTGTGTGTGTGTGTGAGAGAGAAAAGGGGTTGGAATTGGTCACAATTTTTCATTTACAAAACCATCTTTTCAGGCCATTGAAAAACATCTCCCAATTCTCTCTTCCATCAGTCAAGCCATCCAAAGAAAGACTCAACTGATACATGATATCATAGTATACTCAAAGTATAGGAATAACACATAAAAGTTACATTTAATGCTGTACATGTACATCAAAAATATGCTATGTTATGCTTAATACCTTATATTGCTTTACATTCAGTTCTTTTGCTGTCGTTTCAACTGAATCATTTCAAGAAGTTCTACCGATTCTACCTGCATTGCCAAAGGACTCCCATGGAACCTTTGTTTTGTTATGAAATCTGTTATATTCAGTAGTTCGCTTACTTACACTAGAGGACCTAAGTTAAAACCGTCTTTTCCTGAATGACATGGTCACAGACTGTTGACTGGTCACCTTTAGGAATTTGTGGCCATGAAGGCCTGCTCCTTAGCATTGATGGCTTTGAAGTCATCACCTTGATGACCTCATCATTGGGCTGTTTCTAAAGCAGTAATCAGTCAGTCTAATGAGATTTTGTCAAACTACTTTTAAGTCTACTGTAAGCTTTCAATATTTTGGTCACAGCCAGCATCAAACTGGTGCCCAATTGTGGACTTCACAAGCAATCTTTTATGCCAGATAATTCAGCATCACCAACACTATACTGTATGTTATGAGCCCAATTCTTCTGCAGTTATTCTCTGTACTGATTTCAAATTCTGGCCGAATGACTCAATGAGATAATAACCCTATTGATGTCTTTTGCGTGGATATATGGTCCCTTTTTAATAATTTCTTAGCAGTTTACTTAACAATATTTTATTTTCCTTCAGTTGTCTTGCCTATATATGTTTTTTGTTTAACCCACAGTCATCAAAAGGTTTTATAGGGGTTAAACACAATTCTTATGTGTTAATAGTTTGTAATGCACTTTAACCTGCAGTATTAAAATGTTTGTAATGCTATCCAAAAAAGGTGGATGCAAACTCAAAAAGAATTAATGTGTTCTCATACCTGACCAAGAGGTGACCTATAGTCAGATGCTAGTACATATTTGATTGGAATATTTTAGCATATTGAGGTGAATCAGTGTAGTTTAAATATAACCCAGTCATTAGATACTAGATTTAAACCAGAGAATCAAAAGATCAGTATTTTTGTATTTTTTCTAATTCCATCTACTACAGTATCTCCTTTAGAAAGAAACTATCCAAGGAAATCCCCTTCCACAAAGAGTTCTAGGGGTTTTTTTCACTCTCTTTGGTGTAATTTATTGCATTTTTGTTGACTGTCAAGGTTTACATGCTCACTAGTCAACAAGAACGAAAAACAAAGCCTTCAGGTGATTCTAGTTGCGTAACTGACATCCATATGCCACTACATAGAGTAGATATGGCACCCCTGCCTCTCTCACTAATGAAATGCTTTCGGCCGACACGTGCAGGGGAAGAAGTGGTTAGGCAATTAATGAATGGTGATGGAGGCAGATGAGCTCGCAATTCTGTGCATTTTTATGGCAATTTCATTTTCATATGCAAGATATGTGAAATCCTCTGCAATTTCATGGAAACGGATTCCATAGAACCTTGTTACTGAAGAATGGGAATGACTGACTGGTCTTGAATCATTACCGCAATGCCAATCATTTTAGTGAAACTTTTTTTTTTTAAAGTCAGAAATCATCCTTGCTGTGGACAATGTCACTTCCTAAAAAAGTCTCAGTGGATCCATTATAATATGGTCATCCATTCCCTGTAGTAAATGTTTGAATAATGGCAGACACTAACTCTTCCTCTGTAAGCTTAGATGAGTCTGTATTCCTATTCTGTCTTTTAAGTGTCAGACAAGTATTTTTGTTTACGTTAAGTGCATTTACTGGATCATCCCAAAGAGATGCCTGGGGAAATATTGGAATTAGATATATTTCTTTTACCAGACACATTGTTATATTGTTGAAATGTTCAAATACAGCACCTGATGGAACTGACCTGACCTGATGGAGGGGAAAAAAACAATAGAAACTCTGGAAACCTATTCAATACAGGGTGAATATAACAGATTTTTTTTAGTGAATAGCATACTGTCAATATAGTCATTTGTTGACATTGTGAACATATTTGTTTGATTACGTTATATTTTTGGACTGAGTTTTAGAGCTTTTTTTTCTCTAGATCTTTTTGGGTGTACTCTAAGGTGATGCAGACGTTTCTAGCAAGTCATCACATCTGTTTCATCAGCCATGTAATGTGCCATGCACTTGGGAGAAAACATTAGTATTTTTTGTGGTGCTCTGTCTTCCTCTGTCATATCTGCTCTCTGTTGTGCAGTGAGTCAGAACCTAATACACCTGACCTTATTCAGGTAAGCAAGATTGGATTCAGGACACACACAAAAAAATCATGCACTTCTAAAGACATTTTTGAGTTCCCCTGTTGGAGAGATATTTTAGTTGCAATTGAAAACTCGCTGAAGGGTTATTTCAAGAAACTTTCTGACTTAAGTGGCATTCGGTGTTTATCCTTTTTTGAAATTTATTACACCCTTCAGACTCAAGATTTCAGAGTATTTTTTGCAAACAATCTAAGTCTGAGTGCAGTCAAACAGTGTACTGTAGTTGCAGAATTTTGGACTGAGAAAGTTCATGTTTTTGTGAGTTTAGAGTTTGTTTTTTTATCACTGAGAGTAGATATTTAAGGGGAAGGCTAATCACCTCTGGTTTGATTGATTGATTCATTACAACTCAAAAGAGTCCTACTGGAAACTATGGGAGGTGCCGCAGGCAGAGAAATACTCAACAGGAATAATGTGAAGAATTGTTTTTTTTTTTTTTCCAGAGCATGGTTATTTAGTAGTACATGTATTTATCTACTTTTATCTCTCTCCCCAAAAGTAAGGTATAGTTTATTCTCTGCACAATTCATTTCCTCAGCATACTGTATATTAACCCTGTTGTCCATGAAGTAGATCACTAAGGTCTTAATAAATCTTGAGAATACATGTAATCCAGTTGTCTTTGGTCTGTCAATGCACATTTTCTCCATGACTTGTTATAGCACATAATTCTACATCAGTCTGTCTTCTTGTCTCTTTACTCCCTCTAACTGTCGCATTAAAGGAGCAGTCTGTGATTCTAATCACGTTACCTTTTCATCAGATTTCACAAATTGCTCCTCGAGGTCTGTCCAATCAGTGTTCATACACTGTCAAAGATTGTCAGATGTGTGAGTTCAAGTAGTGTGGACTGTATGTGGAAGAGTTCATTTCCATATGGTAGTCCAGGAAAGCAATTGAGTTGGGGAAGAAATGGGTTCTGCACTGTACTGAAAAGAGGAATTGCTGTATGTTCCAGTGCCACCTATCCTCTCACAAACACTGGATGGACAGACCTATCATTGGGTTTTTTCTTCATTGAATAGACCTCGGATTGTAGTGGTACTCCATAATCCGTCTCTATCGTGTTGCTGCTGTTGATCTTCTAGTTGTGCACTTGGTGGATATGATGTCTCAGACTTATATGGAGCTTGACAGCAGCAGAGTGCAAACCTGTGGGTGTGTCGTGCAGATCTCGATTACGGTCAGTCTTAGTGGAGAGGAGGAGAGGTACTGGACAGAGAAGAGAGAGATGAGGGGACGAGTCACTGTAAGGCGATCATACACAGAGAAACATTTTGAGCAATGTCTCCAGGCAGAGTTCCTGACCAATGGTGTTCAAGCACTTTCCCATTGCTATTAGGCAAGATTATGGTGTACTGCTGGTGCAGCTATTTCACAAAAAACATCTTAGAAAAGGGGAAAAATGCAACTCTGCTTCCTTCATGGCACATCCAATTTATTTAACTGACGTTTCGGTCAGTCAGAACTTCATCGTTGATGTTAGGCAACATTTTTCTTATCTGGAGAACTCCGCCCTCTGTTAGGATGCCGATCACGTCGCCATGGTATCCTGAACACAGGGACACGGCCGTCCGACACAAGAAAGGGGAAGGGGGGCATGAGGGTCGGGCCTGAGTACAGCCCTCCTGCTGAGCGACATAAACCTCTGACCTTTGCCAGACATCCCCCTTCACCTCTCAATTACCCCCCTCTTTTACCCCCCCCCCCCTTTCTGCACCTTCACCCCCTACTGTCCCACCTGCTGATGCAGAGACCTTCTCTCTCTCTCTCTCTCTCTCTTTCATTTTTTCTCCTTTTGTCATTTTCTGCCCCGCTACGTCGCTGTTTCGCCCCAGCATATTACCATCTGATTTCACTAATGGATCCAGACCATATTGGCAGCAGGGCCACAATCACATGGGAGCATTCTTAGCCCAGACACATTCTCAGCTCACCTCTCCTCTCCTCTCCTTCGTTCCCTCCATCCCTTCCTCCACCCACCATCCTCCCGTTTTTCCCTCTTTTTATAAGAGAATGGACACTGGGAAGAGGCGGCGGAGTGAAAACTCCAGGTAAGTGTTCGCTGACCTTTTCACAAAGTCGCTCACCTTTTCTCTCCTTCAATCAATCCCCGACAGCTCTCCACCGTGTGCCTGCGCTTGTAATGTCACAATTAAGGAGGTGTCATTGTGTCATTGTTTCCCTCTCTGTCCCTTTCTCTTCTCCCTCTCTTTCTCTCTCGCTCTCTCTATCCCTTCAGCTACCCCTCTCTCCCTCTCTCCCTCTCTCTCTCTCTCTCCCCATATCTATATGCATGTGGAGGTCTGAGAGCATATGTGTGGCTCAGTGGACCTCAGGTCATTTCGCTTACAATATTAAATAAGTCATTAGGGTGCCACGGCCACACTAGTGCCCAATGCTCTCCCCCACTCCTCCTTCTGGCCCCATCATCATTCTCTCTCTCTCTCTCTCTTTCTGAAAATGAATATCTGCTGCCCTTAGCCATGGGACCAAATTACCACATCTACACCCCCCCCCACACACACACACACACACGCACACACTTCTTTCTCTTGCAGTCGCCCATTTTTATCACTGAAGTTAAATGTAATTTTTAAAAAAAGCAACATAATAATAACATACATGACAAGATTAACCTTGCAGATTGTAGAAATAAAGTAGATTCTCTTGTGAACTGACAGTAAACAATCTGTAATTGAAATAAAAGAAATCTAATGAGGTTTCCATGGCATCGCAGAACTGCGAAGCAGGAAGGCATGCCCGCATATATATAGTGATGTGTTAGTGTTTGTGTGTGTGTGTGGGGGGGGGGGGGGGGTGTAGCTGGGTAAACGCCACACAGCATAAGGACATAACAGTATCTCAGTATCTTCAGTTCCTGATAAAACATTAAAAAAAAAAAAAAAAAAATGTGCTACTCTGTGTGTGTGTGTGTGTGTGTGTGTGTGTGTGTGTGTGTGTGTGTGTGTGTGTGTGTGTGTTTGCGTGTGTGTGTGTGAGTAAGATGGGTGTTGAATGCTCCCCCACAACATTTTAGGGAAAAGGCTTGTTCCTCCTCTCAATGTCTAGGAAGCACAGCAGCCTGACACATGATGCATAATGCAACGCTGTCCTTTCTTCCCATCCATGTCGAAGTTTGAAGGACTCCCACTCTGTTGACTGGGGCTGTTGTATTAAATTAAATGAGCTATATGTTACAATGACACCCAATACTTAAAAGGAATGCTGCGGTCCAAATTCAAAATATTTAACTCTTCAGGGAATAATTCAAAATATGGCTTCTATTAGAAAATATAGAGAAATATAATACTTGACTTGACTTACTTAACTGCTAATGCTATTAGGAAGGATATGTACATGAAAAGCCTAACTTTACTTGCTTTGGACGTCAATTGTCAACATTTTAATCTAAGTTTATCGAACGGTAACCACATGCACTGAGTAAATATAGACTCAAATTTGCAGTTTCTCTTGTATATTGTATGTCACATTTTCTTTTCTACTTCTCCAGTGTGACTCATACCAACAGTAGCTGAGTTAGCAGGAGTGTCAGCCTCACACACGTGTGTTTCTCAGATATTTAGATATATTAGCCTTCACAATCCAGCTGAACACTGACCCACAATGTATGAATGAATGCAAGTACTAACATATTAAAATTACTTTCAAATTATTTAAAATACATCCCTACTGCTAGCCATGATAAATGAACTTAGTTTTAGGTTAGCTAACCTTAACTGAAGCTCAGGAGAAATTGGACCAAATTTACATCTGATTTAAAACTTTTTTCTGTTCTAAGCCTCCATCAAAGGCTCCATCAAATGCCTCTCTAATGCAAACTGTAGTCATATTCCTCTGGTCATGGAGCTGAAGCATGGCGAGCCTTTTTAGTTTTGGTTTAAATGTATAGTATGCATTTTCAGGTATTTTTGGTAACTGTAGAGCTCCCCCTAGAGTCACAATATATTTATATTTTACTCTGCTGTTGTAAATAGCCTACTTCTCATGGCTTGTTCCCCCTGTACACAATGAAAATGCTTTTGTTGTGGAGCTAAAGATCTCCAAAGAGCTATATCTACTGACAAGGTAATGTTTCACGATTCTTGCGAGATTACATTACATTACATTACATTACATTACATTTGGCTGACGCATTTTAGCCAAAGCGACTAACAACATGGTAAACAGTTTAAGTTTTTTAAAGCAATTCTCAACAATTTTAGGACAATTTAAAAAACGGTAGAGTACAGTAAGAATAAGTGCATCAGTGAGTGCTGTTTTTAACAGTTACGTGTCAGCTCAAGACGGCTGGTGAGTGCTAGGATCAGCAAGACTGGTTGTAAGTGGTGCTATGAGAGGAGATGTTCTATAAAGAGCTGGGTCTTCAGGAGTTTTTTGAAAATGTAGAGGGATGTCCCTGCCCTTGTAGGAACTGGCAGTGTGTTCCACCAACGAGGAACAACAGATGAGAAAAGTTTGGATTGGCCTGAGCGTACCAGTGGTAGAGCTAGACGTCGTTCGTCTGAGGAGCGCAGCGGTCTGGAGGTAGCGTATGTCTGTATGAGGGCATTCAAGTGGAGAATGACAGGAAGTGAATGGGAGAGAGAGTTGGGGTGGAATCTGGAAAGGACCACGGGGGGGTGGGGGGGTGGGGGGGTGTGGTGGTATCGGCGATGTACGGTGCAGGTGCCCTAGCCCGTTGCGCCTCGGCCGGGGCCCTGAAAATCTTGCATATTGTACCTTTAAGATGGTTTTAACACATCTTCAGATCATTTGCAGGCTTCCATGGCTGCAGCTGCTGTGTCCGGCCTTTATTCATCTGGCAATCAGGATGTTGAGATGCCAGTCTGGCTGTTATTGGGTAACTGACATAAAATATAAACGGAAAAAATTCTATCATGGAAATTATATTTTTAAATCGTGAATATACAAGTGATAGAATTGATGTCACAGAAGCCAGTGTGTGTGTGTGTGTGTGTGTGTGTGTGTGTGTGTGTGTGTGTGTGTGTGTGTGTGTGTGTGTGTGTGAGTGTGTGTGCGTGTGTGTGTGTGCGTGTGCATGCTTGTGTGTGTGTGTGTGTGTGTGTGTGTGTGTGTGTGTGTGTAGAGGGAAGGGTGGTTGTTGAGAGAGAAACAGAGTTCAAGTAATGTCACTCTCAATTAATCCACCCAGGTAGTCACCCCATTAACGCTGTCACACGACAGTGCGGCGAGCTATGCAGATGAGATCATTACCTGGAGAACTTAATTGACTTTGACAAAGGACTGTGATGGCTGGAGCTTGACAGGCATTCTTGTGTGTTCATTGTTATTTGTTTTGGTCCTGAAATTAGAGGAGACCATTTTCAATAGATAAAAACAATTCTGTATTAAAAGAAATGTAGCCGGTAAAGTAATCTAAAATTAGATGATTCAATCTCAAATATTTTTTTATCCAGTATAAATACCTCTGTTGATAAGGAAAGACATTTATGATATTTTCTGTCATATTTTTTTGTCATACTACCTCCCCCCTCCGAAAGAAAAACAAAATACACACAAAATGCAGTTTTTTTTCTTGGTATATGCATTATTTTTTTTCCAGAGCAACACGGATAAATTCCAATAGCAAAACATGATTTGTGTTGTCTTGATTACTTGGGCAGTGATGCCATGGCAATGTAACAGTGTCGGCCAAGCTCCACAGTAACACGGATAAAGAGCATGCTTGCATGTGTCTTGGCATGGGGGAGTTCAAAGTGTCTGTCCATCATGCTTTTCAAAGGCAAGTGCAGACAACGACGCACTTATATTACGACGAGAGATGGGCTGTGTGTGTATTTAGATGTTCTTCTTTTGGCCTCAACGTTTAACCTCTGTGTGTGTGCGTGTGTGTGTGTGTGTGTGTGTGTGTGTGTGTGTGTGTGTGTGTGTGTGTGTGTGTGTGTGTAAGAGACATGAAGACACGTGTGTAATGCATTTAAGGTTACACATAGCTGTACATATAAAAAATAAGTGTTTGTTGGCCTCGGGTCAACCAGGACAATAAACCCATCAGACAATAGTTGTGTTCTTTCAACTCTTTCTTTTTCTGCTCTTTTATTCCCTCCTTCCCACCGCTCTAAGCGCAACCAACCATGGTGGAGGCAAATTGAGTAGGACGTACCAGGCGAAAAAAAGGGCCTGTTTATTTGCTTGTGTGCGCTCCTTGAGCTATAAATTAGATGTCACCATCGCTACATGTCATGTTCTGATAGGGGGGTGTTGAGGGTGGCGGAACGCTGGTTTGATTGTTTGCTCTTAACATCACTTAAATGAAGGAGGCCTTGCAGGCCCCGAGAACCATGTTGACAGATTGACAGTCGCGCTCGGAGTACTGCTTTGATAAATATCAAGGTATTTACGTAAGTCGCACGATCAAGCTTCATCTGACATAACTCTCAAGCCAGAAACACACAGAGGCAGCCTAAAATGGTTTCTGTGTGAATGAGATGTTTATGCATGTCAGATCACGTCATGCAATAGATCTCTTTTATTTTCTTAAAAGTGAAATGGAAATATGAAAACAAAAATGGAAAATGAAAACATGTCTGGTTGAAGCAAAAAAAAAGAAAACATTTGAAGGAAAGCTTTCTTTTGTTTTGATTTCTCAAGCCCACAGATGAAAGAGATTTGTGAATGTGTGTGTGTGTGCGAGTGTTTTTTGTGTGTGTGTGTGCGTGTGTGTTTGTCTCGCTGCTTAACCAGCGCGAGGCGGATGTATGTAGAGTTTAGTTGTTAAGAGGCTGAGTGCTAGTTTACCTCCTATCATGCAGAAAGCGCAGTACAGAGGATGAAATGCTCCAATACCAGCAGAAATAGGCCTCCAGTTTCCGCTTGGAGCAGCCTCTTCACATTCACTCAGCCTGACTGACAAGCGAGGCCTCATTTACACACAAACACACATATACACACACACACACACACACACACACACACACACACACACACACACACACACACACACACACACACACACACACACAGCAACAGCAACACATACACACAAGCATGCTCACAAACGAGTGAACACATGCATTCGTTGATATTAACAGACATAGAAACAATTTGTGCACAGTGCACCATGTATCAAGCTAACTAAAAAAAATGATATGCTGGTGCCAGGGCACAATGACACTGATAACAGACAAACAAAAGTCTGTGCTACACAACAACACCACCACCCAGCAACCTATTCAGAAAGGCAACCTATTTCAGTGGCAGTTGCATGTAAAATAGTAACAGTTAAAATTATTTAACACAAAGCAAGCTCTTCAGGAAAGAATAAAAACAACTTTTCAGCAGCTGTGTGGAACTTCCTCTCCACTTCCTCCTTTCTGCACGTGCTCCGTGAAGCCCCTTTCAGACAGCTGTGTGTCTGAGCGGCTCCATTCAGTCATCAGACGTTTTTTTTTAATTGTGTTATCTGCACGCGGCAGACTCGTCCCCGTTTGCGATGTCTTTTTACGCTCCGCTCCCTGCTCAATGCTGCTGGTGCTGCAGCTGCCGGTGCTGTTGTGGAAGCAGGCTTGCTTACTTGCTTGTTTGGGCTGTTTGTGTGTTTGTTTGTATGCAAGCTTATCCCAGGATGTGCTTCACCAAGCCAGCGTGCCACAGGGAATATGTCAGTAAAGTTTTGCAGGTGTGCCTTTCTAGACACCTGCGTGCTAACTCCCACCCTCCCTACACAACACACACACACACACACACACACACACACACACACACACACACACAAACACACACACTCCTTTGGGACTGAGCCTGGCTGTTTACCCTCATACACATTCACATGCAAACATACACAAACACTGATGGATGTACACTATTATATAAAGATGTGCACAAAAGCCTCCTATAAACTTTATCCACACCAACACATGCTCATGCACACTCACAAATCCACATATAAAAAATACATAACATGCACACTCAAATACACACGCACACACACACACACACACACACACACACACACACACACACACATCCTGCTTTGTATTTTTGGATGTTCATTGCCCTTTAACACTGTGCCAGGCGTTGGGTGAAGAAACGCTGGTGTTTGTTTGACGGTAAGGCTCGTGGACTCGTAGCATACATGTCTGTCTGCACCACTGACTCTCGCCACAGAAAACAGTGTCATAACTCATTACACCATCACGCCAGCTTACCGTTCCATAGGCTAAACACAGAGAATTGCCAAATAAGGCTTCAGATCGAATATATCCGCCTTGCATGTAACATATGCCAGGAGTGAGCACTTTTCTCCCCCTTAAAGGAAATTTGCCCTGCAGACATTGGTGTTCAATACAAGACATTCAGCGAACGTCTTTCCTTTTAACCTCCTTCTGTTCCCAACCCCCCCCCCCCACACACACACACACACACACATATATGTGCACACACATCCCAACTTCTCCTTGCCTCTTCCCCTAAAATCAAATGTGACGAGTGAAGACAGTGAGATGGTGTTTCTGTTGGGTGGGGGTGGGATGGGGGTGAAGGGGGATTATTCATGGCTGTACTTCCAGGTTAAAAATGTATATGCAAATGCACCACATTAGAGCATGCACAGGTTGTTAATAAATTAACACGTGGCAGAAATCATTCGGCGGAGCGCGGTGATCTCTCCGCGCCGGCCTGTCAGCCATGCCATTGTTCTGCCGAGAAACGTGACGCTCGCTCAGATGGCAACACAGCCAGTGAACTGTGATGGGTTTTTTCCCCTTTCTGTGTAACTTCTTTTAACTCAGAGGATGCTGCCACAAATACGTGCCTCTCTCTCTCTCTGTGTGTGTGTGTGTGTGTGTGTGTTTGCATGTGTGTTTCACTGTCATACTGTGAAGCTTTGGGTTCATTAATAGGAATGAAGAGCTGGAGTAACATCATTTCACTCTGACACAATCGAAGCAAGCACGATTTTTGTTTGGAACTAAAATGGAAAATGTCATAGAACATACACCCCCCAATAAAAAGGAAGGGTATTTCAAGCATTTTACAGTTATAATATAATTGTTTGTTTTAGAGTTGGTTGGGAAATGTTTGTACTTCATGCAATTTAAAGAGAAAGATAAGTTCTAGTTTAGTTGTGGTGCTGTCCCTACTTTTGAGCTTCGTCCAGTCATACATCTCTCTCTCTCTCTCTCTCTCTCTCTCTCTGAATGTCTATAATTTTTTTCTCTGTTCACTTTCTCCTCCCTTTCTTTCTCTCTCTCTTCCTGTCATTCCATCTCGCCCAGATGTGAGATTTGCACAGACTGATCATGCGTCGGGCCTCGCCTGACAGTCTGTTTGTGTAGTTCTCGTCTCGGAGATGTTCGACGTCAAGTGACTAGCGCTAAGTTTTAATAAGCGCCATTTGTTCAGTGCCCTGTTCAAACAGCCCCGCGCCACTCTGAGGTGTGTGCTGGAGGAGAGGGGGGACCCTATCTTTTAATTAAGTCCTAAGCTAATGTGCCACTTAATAGACTAATCGTGTGATTTTGTTTTCTCTCATTTATTAAAAAATGGTCGGGATGATTTGGTTTTTTTCGGCGTTGGCCTTGCTGCCAGTGCTGCAGAGGGACACGCCTGTAAAAGTGCAGTACAGTCGAGTTTCTAGACATGAAGATGTGTGTGTGTGTGTGTGTGTGTGTGTGTGTGCGTGTGTGTGTGTGTGTCTTGAGTGACTGTCTTCTTTTGTCTTCGTTTGTCAGGATGTGTGATTTTTGACATGCAGATGGGAGGTGAAAGAAACTTGAGAAAATTAGCCGGGGTGTCAGTTTACTCGTTTAACAGATAGAAACGCTTCTCCACAGACCGGAGCGCACTACTATGTGTGAATGTGTGTGTGTGTGTGTGTGTGTGTGTGTGTGTGTGTGTGTGTATGTGTGGGGAGGGGGTTGTGGAACCTCTCTGAGCAGCTGGCTTCTGGAAGCTGAGAGTCTCACTGCGGTGCGCTCTGTTTTTGCGATGAAAACAAAAGGCCGTTTCAAGAGTAACTTTTTCCAGTGCGAGAGCCAAGCTCCCCGGGAATCGTAGGCCTCCCTCCGGTGAGTCCACTCTACGCTGGACAGAGAGGTGTGTGTTGATGTTTACCCAAACACACAGAGATACCTGATACATGTCTGCCCAAGAGCTGACCCGACACTGAAAATATTAAAGCATGGCCAACCACAATGTACTTTTTGACTATTTTGACTGCAAGCAGTTTCTCATAGAGAAGAGTACAACGTCAGTACAACGTCTTACATTTTCCTCCTGGTCCTAATCCAAAAGGGTTTTTTGTACTTTGTTGACTTTGTTTTTCCTATTGTTGTTGTTGTTGTTGTTGTTGTGGAAAGTGCTTAAAGAGAAGTGAGCAAGCAGAGCCTCCCCCTCTCCAACTACATTGAGACAGTGAGCGTGAGTGAGCGGTGAAGTGAGCCTCCCGAGTCAGGCCACAACAGGCTGAGGGTGGTGATCCAATGGAAAAGCCGCATCAGCATCTAAGGGCCGTGTGATAGGACAGTGGCGTTGAAGGTCCCGGTAAACAATGACTCATCGTCATGGCACTGAAGCCTGCAGGGGAAGGAAGGCAGGCCTCCTGTCTGAAACACTCGAAGGGAAGGCAGCCAAGACAATCAGGCCTCTGTTTGCAGGGTCTGGGCTGCTAGAACAACACACGCACACACACACACACAGATGTCCAACTCAAACACACACACACACACACACACACACACACACACACACACACACACACACACATACACACACACAAATAGGCTCGACACACTGTCACACACCTACAGACATACAAACATAAAATGAAACTATGGAACCCATGTATATTGTCACTTTATCCAAACATGCCAGAACACACACTAAAGGACCTATATTATGCCCCTTGGCAAAGCCTTTGCAAAAACATCTACACACACACACACACACACACACACACACACACACACACACACACACACACACACACACACACACACACACACACACACACACACACACACACACACACACACACACACACACACAGTGGATATTTCTACATAGTCAGCTCTTGCCCATGAGTTTAAGTACACACAACCCACACAAAGAATAAAAGACGGCAAAAGACAGCACTCTTTTCTTAGGATACAGTACTAATGTTTTTTTCAAAGACAAAAGCCATTACAATGTCACATGGTTTCATAATAAGGTCTGTTACACTTGCCGTCCGATGCATAAACAAACTCCATTAATCCATTTCCAATCCCTGCTGCCTAAAGACAATGATGATAGACTGAATACAATGCCACAATGAATACCGTACAATGCAAATAAATATATAAATTATGGAAAAATAGAGTACACCATTTAAACAAATGTTCATTTAATAAGCAGCATGTGGTCATATACAGTAGTGTATATACTGTATGCCCATGCATACAATAGTTTATAATTAATGTGTACAGCAAAGACACATGAGAACAGACAAATGTGTGCGCCTGCATGCACTAACAAAAGCTAACACACCAACACAGACACACAAAGAACCTGATAAATAATTAAATCTCCTGTGGTGGGACTCGGAACCGCTGTGATACATTAATTGGGCGAAATTAGCATGAATTAAAGCAAATAAGTGTAACATGTGATTTATTAGTTATCAAGCATAGTTTAGTGGTGGAAAGATTCCGATTTCCCCCAAGATTGCTTTAACAGCCATAATGCTTTTCTTAATTTTCTCTGTGGAAAATCAATTTTTTTCAGAGCTCATTAACCATCAATATGTTACAATGCCGCTCCCCCGAGTACCTTGGCTACAGACGAGAGAGAAAAAAGAGAGAGAGAGAACGAGAGAGGGAAAAACATTATGCAAATGGAAGCCAGTGTGTTCTCAGTATGTAAATAGATACTAACACCAGTGCCAGGCCTCAGCGGAGAGCTTTGTTCCAGAAAGCCCTTTGTTTTCACGGCTTCTGTCGCACGACTCGGGGCTGGAAATGAAATAGCTTCGCACTTCAGGTTGGAGTGGCTAGTAAACATCCTCCGCTACCCAGAAGGCCCCGCAACGAACAGCTTTCATTTATGGTCGGAATACCTGCGTCTGACTTTTTCCTGCTGACGATGTGATGGTAGTTGCAAATGACAATGAATGACATCATAGCAAGAGATGAATGGCACATCATGCAAAATGCTTGATGTGGAAATTGTGTTTGTATTTTGTTTGCTTCTTTGGTTGGTGATTTTAGTTACTGTGATATTGTTTTATCCTCTTGTGGTCATAGTAATTTAAAGTAATTAGTAATGTTTAAAGGGGGAGTCCTTTGAATTCTTGGTAGATTGGCTCTTAATTAGAGTGCAAAACAGGTGGATTTATGTGTCTCTGTGCTTGTTTGTGTTGGGGGGGAGGGTTTTTGTATATTAATGTGTGTGTGTTGGGGGGGGGGGGTCCATCCTACTCTTAGCCTCTAGGCAGGAAGTTGCTCCCTGTTATACAACCTCTCCATTTTGGTCCCCTCATAACGAGCCCTCGGTGCTTTGAGAGCATCATCCACTTACACTGAAATAGTCCTGCTTTCCGTCCTACACCCACAAGAGACCCGTCTCGAGGAACTCCCAACATTCCCTTTTCACTGGGCTGGAGTTGTGTTCATGTGTGTGGAAAGAAAACACCATCATTCCCAGCATTGTCTGATGGACTGAAGGTATATGTATATAAGTATATATACTCTTTTGATCCCGTGAGGGAAATTTGGTCTCTGCATTTATCCCAATCCATGAATTAGTGAAACACACACAGCACACAGTGTACACACAGTGAGGTGAAGCACACACTAATCCCGGCGCAGTGAGCTGCCTGCATCAACAGCGCCACTCGGGGAGCAGTGAGGGGTTAGGTGCCTTGCTCAGGGGCACTTCAGCCGTGCCTACTGGTCGGGGTTCGAACCGGCAACCCTACGGTTACAGGTCCGAAGTGCTAACCAGTAGGCCACGGCTGCCCCCTGAAGGGGGGAGACTCTTTCGAAGACACGCACAGTGTTACCCATAGAGCAGGCAGAGTACTGTAGAGGACGAGAGGATTATAAGAAGCTTGGGCACAGTGTGTTTACCTTGGCACCAAAAAGCCCTCTGTTCAGTGTGCCACAGAAGGAGTGGTGGCACACATCTGGAGCATTTGTGCCATCTGTGAAATGCCAGGAAGTGATGCCCAATGCGTGCCAAGCTGCTAACTGTTAAAGTGCTCTTACTTCTCTTCCATTTAAATGCTTTGTTTATCACCATGCTTACCATTCAGTAATTGTGTGTGTGTGTGTGTGTGTGTGTGTGTGTGTGTGTGTGTGTGTGTGTGTGTGTGATCGTGTGTGTGTGTGTGTGTGTGTGGTCTGGTGTCTGGTGCACATCATGGAGGATATGACCTCAGACACTTCAGGTACCTACAGTAAACTGAGTTGAAGCTAAGCACGTCTGAACCTGCGCTGCTAACGTTGTTTGTTCAACCTGTGTACAGCTTTCTGTCTGCCAAGCAACTGCAGAACTTTAAGTTCCATGTTCCGTCCCACTGCATACTGCTCACTTTACCAGAGGTTCTGGTGTTCCAGGTAACAATGGCCCACCTGACTTCATGCAGGTGTGTGCGGAAGCGGATATTTAAAAAAAAATATCAGCAATGTTGTCAGTCAGGTTTTATAACCATCTTGGTTTTAGGTTAGCAATAAATGTCAGTGAAATTCTAAGTAGACCAGGATAAGTTTAGGGCTGTCTGTAAAGACCTCTGTGCACATGTTGTATGCGTATGGGTGGTGGTGGTGGTGGTGTGTGTGTGTGTGTGTGTGTGTGTGTGTGTGTGTGTGTGTGTGTGTGTGTGTGTGTGTGTGAAGAGAGTGAGAGCATGTGCATACACACTGGACCCCCTGCTGCCTTTACAGTAGTCTGGCTGTCTAGCTTGTCAGATGTTCAGCTGAGCAAAGGTGAAAGGTGTGTGTGTGTGTGAGAGAGAGAGAGAGAGAGAGAGAGAGAGAGAGAGAGAGAGAGAGAGAGCTGTCGGCTGTTGAAGCCCTAGGGCTAGAACCCACACAGGCAGTTGACAGAAGTGGACCATATGAGGCACAACAGAGGGTCATACTACTGTTCTCTAACACAGGACACAGAGTAGCCTTACCCTCACAATAACTCACCTTAAGGCCTCAGAACAATGAATCAACAACACAAACACAGTACATTTTTTTTTTTTCATTTCTCTCAACAAAACTTTAAAAGGCCTCACAGACCAGGAACAATGCAGTGGAACAGTTTTCCGTTGCCGAACAGTTACAGTGTGCTTCCAGTGCTAATAAAGCTAAATATAGCTTGGACTCTAAGGCCATGAATGGAGTTGGGCCATTTGGATGAAAAAATAGATCTAATAATATAATTTGGGGGAGATAACCGCCGTGGAATGTTTTGAGGTAAGAGAAAAGGCAGAACAACACACTCACCAAGCAAATGTTATCTCACAAAAACACACTTTAAAAAAGAATGACAGAAGTGGTGGCGTCTGTCCCATGCTGAGAAGGGGCCTTCTCTTCACATCCCTGTGGAGTAGTCACTTATTTTCTTAGCATTGTATGTTTTCCCTAAGTTTATCAGTGTGTGTGTGTGTGTGTGTGTGTGTGTGTGTGTGTGTGTGTGTGTGTGTGTGTGTGTGTGTTTATGTTTACTTCTGTTGCCACCCTCGCTGCGGTAGTTCCACCTCTTCTCCCCTGTCGCCTCACATTTGAGTTAAGTTGTCATTTTCCTGCTGGTGCCCATTGGGATGCTCTCGTTGAGTCGAGTCGCACGCGGCGCCACACTGCGAACGCAACGCAACACGACGCCTCGCCAAAATGCTGCCACCACTGCCTGCCAGTCCTCGTTTGGGTAATTTACCTTCAAACAGGAGCCCCTCTTCAGCCTGCAGGTGGTCCGGGCGTAACGTGTGTTTTCTCGGCCCAGGAGGGCTTTGATGGTTCCACCTGAGAGATTTGTCCTAATGTGGCTGCCGTATTCCCTGACAGCCATTACACACGAGAGCTTGTTTACTGTTCAAATGCATCAGAATTCCCCCATGGCGCTAGTTTAGTTAGCTATTGTGTGCATGTGTGTGTGTGTGT
>NW_027468664.1:13666353-13668853 GCF_046254945.1 Alosa pseudoharengus
TAGTGTCATTGGACTCAGGCACCCATTATACATTTATGATAGTAAATTACAGTACATTTACAATCCAAATGAAATTTCATGAGAGTTGAAACAGAGAGAGAGAGAAAGAAAAAAGAAAAGGAAGGAAAGAAATGTGTATCTCCTCTTGCCTTGCTTCATGCCTGCACCCCTGCCTCTGGTTAACATATCACATCAGCGCCCCCTGTGGTCAGACCAGGAACTGCAACAGGGGATTGGCCAGTGCAGCGCTGTAACTAAGCGCGCCTGTCTGTGTGTTGTGGCATGGTGTTATTTCAGAGAGACGCACAGCTCTCTGCACCAGCACCAGCGTGTGAGTACGGCCAGATATTCGTCTCGGGGAAGGGAGTGGTGTGCCAGGATGAGAGAGCTGCTGCTTGCAGAGGGTGCGGCTCCGAAGTGAGGGCAGGGGGAGTGAGGAGAGTTTGAGATCTATGGAGGCGAAGGGGTAACTGTACTCATGTTCCAGAGCACCTAAGGCTGGAACTAATGTGTGTTTACACTTTTCCTCTTCGGACAGGGAAAGGTTTTGTGTTGCTTCCAAGCTTCTGACGTATGCCTTTATTTCAGTTGTGTGGAGTTTGCGAAGGCATGCATTAGTATAAGTAGAAGCAATCTTTTTAACCCTCTTTCTCTCTCTCTATCTCGCTCTCTCTCTCTCTCTCTCTTTCTCTGACTCTCTCTCTCTCTGACTCTCACTCTCTCTGACTCGCTCCCTGGTTGGTTGGTTGGTTGGTTGGTTGCCTGTGTGTATGTACATGTGTGTGCACAATTTAATCTTTAAAGGGAGATAGAGAGATACAGGGTTAGACAGGAGGACCACCTCTCTCTCTCTCTCTCTCTCTCTCTCTCTCTCTCTCTCTCTCTCACTCTGTCTCACGTTCTACTCATCCGCAACCCCTCCGCCTCTAAATAATTTATCAGCCAATCAATCATGTTCTCTTTGTTTTGGACCCCAGTGCCCAAGATGAAAGGCCCGTCTGCCAGGGCTCCTTTGCCTCATCTGAGGGGTGGAAAACATGATCTGCTGAGATTAAATTCACCCCCAAAACACACCTGCCACCCCCTCCCACCCCCTCCCTCCCTCTCCACCTCAGCTCCATCCCAAACACACACCCAAAACACACGCACCCCACCACCAGCTCATCCACCTACACCTCTATACACACCTCAGCGGGCCCATGACACAAACACACACACACACACACACACACACACACACACACACACACACACACACACACACACACATGTCCGCATACAGTGGGGATATTTAAACATCCCCTCCTAATTCATGGGGAACAAGACAATGTGTTACAGCCCCGTTATGTTAACACCCGGTCCTAACAAAAAAGGGCTAATGTTCAGCATCTCAGGAAAGTGAGGGAGAGGAAGAGAGGGAGATGTGAGAGGAAGGAAAGAGATGGAGAAAGGGAGGGAAGAAGGGAGGGAGGGAGGGAGTGTGTTCCACGTCCCAGAATGCACTGTGTTCTCACTGAAACCTCTGGGAGACACGAGACAGAGCCCGAAATACACACAGAGAGCCTTCCTTCCCTTCCTGCTGTAATCATTCATGTTCCGTCTCCGACACGAACCAGACTGCATGACACTGCTTTGATGTATGATCGTTTTCCTTTTTTGTCTTTTTTTTTAGTGGGGGGGGGGGGGTTACCACATTTAGAGACATGATATATTCTTCTGTTCACATTTATTAAAACATGTGTCCATGTTTTTATGGCATTTCGCATTGTCTCTGTAACAAGCTTGAGAACTACAAAATGCAGTCATTTCATATTCAGTGTTCATGCGTGTCAAGCGGTTCTTGAGAATTGCCTTTCTTATTTACATTGCATATTTAGTTTAAATATTCAGCACATCTGCTCGGGTCTTTTTTCTCATCTTGACACCTTTGAATCTGCTTATAATGGCCTAAACAGAAACAGGCAATGTGTGAGTCCTGTATGTATGCTTAATATATAGAAAGCAACAGGATGTGAACCTGGTGGTAACCTGATGGTAATATCATACCATATTATAATGAATAGAGAACAGATAACAAGACCACTATTGAAATGAAATGGCCGTCATATCATCAGTGCTTCCGCCCTTTAAACATACTCCCTGTGTGTGTGTGTGTGTGTGTGTGTGTGTGTGTGTGTGTGTGTGTGTGTGTGTGTGTGTGTGTGTGTGTGTGTGTGTGTGTGTGTGTGTGTGTGTGTGTGTGTGTGTGTGTGTGTTTATGGTTTTGCCTATTTGGTAGGGGTGATTTGAAGTGTGTGACTGTTTGCACGCCTGTGTACTGCCATATGATGCCCCTTTGAATGCACTCTGTCTCTCTTTCTTTCTATCTCTCTTTCTCTCTCTCTCTCTCTCTCTCTTCCTCCCTCCCCTCCTTCCTGCTCTCTCTCTTTCTCGTTCCTCTTCCTCTCTGAGCTTTTTAAATGGCATGTCACCACAGGCTGTCATGAGAAGAAGGCCGCGC
>NW_027468664.1:13673853-13676353 GCF_046254945.1 Alosa pseudoharengus
CCCCCTCCAGTTGTGGATCACTATCCTCTCCCTTAGTGCCTCCGTTTCTTTTGGCTTGACCCTTGACCTCTCAGAACCTCCCAGAGGTCTTGCTTCTTCGCCGGACCTCTACTGATTCACTACCCTCTTGAGAGCTCGGTAGGACCTCCATACTTTCTTTTTTTCATAGCGCTGCATACGCACACACACACACACACACACACACACTCAAAAAAAAAACGAATCGGCTCGCTGCTCCTTCAATCACTCGCGTGACAGTTAGCAGCCCGAAGTGCTTAATGATTTTCTGTCATGTACGGCCCGGAGTGTAACCGAGTATTAAATATCGGCGAACAATGGACACATCAACCACTAAACTGGCCCCATTCCCCAGGCCTATCAAAACCCCAGCTGTCCAGAACTGGCCCTGAGTGATGTGGCCGCTCCCTCCAGCAGGAGAGGATCAGCGGCCAGTGCCGTCTCTCGTCTCCAGGGAGGCCATTTTTCATGAGGAATTATCATCATCGCCATTTAAAATGGCTACCTACAAAATCAGGATCGTCAGAGGCATACAAGTACACATGAAGGATTTTACAGATTTCTTTTTTTTTTTAACAGAAAAAAGTATAGGCTGCAGGCCTACAGTATAATACATATTCTTACACTTACTTAGCATAGGTTGGCACAACTTCCTTTTTTTGTCCTTCTAGACTTGTTGACTTTTTATGTTACTCTGTATTACCATACATACAAACTGCGATCAAATGTGAAATTGTAAAGAAAAAATATACATTTTGTTATGATGTATTATATATTGTAAATGTAAATAAATGATGCATTCTTTTCGTATTCTTTTCGTGGCATTGCTGCTTCCCAAACCTCCTTCCCGTTTCCCTTAATTACAGACAAACTTGCAAGAGCCACCAGAGCAGGGGAGCTGCCGGAGAGTCCCTGTTGTTTTATTTATCCCGACACGGTCTCACATCAACTTTGTATTCCCCATTGGCATCTCGCACTGACACTGCCGACAAGGGGAGTTGAGTATTTATTATTTAAACGTTTTTTTTTTCTTTACTGTCTTTCTTTATTCTTTCTTCAACATCTCTCTCTCTCTCTCTCTCTCTCTATATATATATATATATATATATATATATATATGCCCTGCATGTTGTTTTGATTGAAGGAAGAGCAGGTCTCTCTCTCTCTCTCTCTCTCTCTCTCTCTCTCTCTGTATTGCTATCGCTCTCTCTTCCTTTTTTGGTCTGTGTCTCTTGCTTTTTTCTCAGTCTCTGTCACGGTCCAGTGGCAAGCATGACATCCTGTCATTAACACCCAAACACCCAGCACAGTGTCTCGTCTCTCCCCTTCCCTTCCATTTCCTCCACCTCCACCTCCACTCTGCTGGAAATGAGAGTGGGGCTCCTCGTTAAACCCACTTGTTTGCCACTTTTCTTCGTGGCGACAAACTTTTTTTTAAAAAAAGTTTATCTAACTTAAATAATGTAACAGCCCAGAATGAGCAGGACATTTGCATAACATAACATGCTTATTACTGAGAGGGAGAGGTTTTGAATATGAAAGGGTTAATGGTGGTGTGCGCAGGTCATCACTCTCCCCAGGGAATAAAACAACAGCCCTCACCCCAAAACATATCGCTCACACACACCTACACACACACACTCCACTTCTCCGATATGTGCTTTACACTCTCAGCTTCTTTGATGTACTTTTCACAGATGCTCCCTCCCTCTCTCACTCTCTCTCTCTCTCTCTCTCTCTCTCTCTCTCTCTCTCTCTCTCTCTCTCTCTCTCTCTCTCTCTCTCTTTCTCACTTACACACACACACATACACCCTAACACCCCCCCACACACACACACATACACCCTAACACCCACACACACACACACACACACACAAATGCTCATTTTGAGTCCCTGCCTGCCTCTCCTCATCTCTCCTCTCCTGCCCTCTCTTCACCATCCCCTCAGCCCAGCTCAGCCCAGCCCAAAGTTTCCTTGCTTTGCCATTCAATATTCATGTCATGTCTGGAAATCAGCCTTCAAGGTCTGGTCATTTGAAAAAAAAAAAAAAAAAAAGAAAGAAAATCAGCAGTGGCAATCAGCGATTGTCTCTTGTCCTTATAAAAGAGAATAATTCCTTTACATGCAAAGAGGCTTTTCAAAACAGACTTTCTGATGCCTGCCTAAGAGCCTGTCCCAGCCACCGGTGAGCGTTTTATGTGTCGAACTCATTAATAAAGCAGGGCCTCTCGAGACAAAGACAGGAGTGAGAAATTGTGTGTGTGTGTGTGTGTGTGTGTGTGTGTGTGTGTGTGTGTGTGTGTGTGTGTGTGTGTGTGTGTGTGTGTGTGTGTGTGGTTGCGCCCGCATGTGTGCACTTTTGCCTTTTGAAATGTCAGGTACAATTTTGAAACTGTGATCTTCGGGCGAGAGTGTTCTATCTTGTGGCTGCATTGCTATTTACACACACAGTCACACATACATAAACTCACACACACAC
>NW_027468664.1:13688853-13691353 GCF_046254945.1 Alosa pseudoharengus
TGTCAGTGTGTGTGTGTGTGTGAGTGTATGTGTGTGTGTGTGTGTGTGTGTGTGTGTGTGTGTGTGTGTGTGTGTGTGTGTGTGTGTGTGTGTGTGTGTGTGTGTGTGTGAGTGTGTGAGTGTGCATGCATGCGTAAGTGTGGGCACTCTCCATGACGCTCAACAGACAGTTATGCAGAGAAAAGTGCTGCGTTAGCAAAAATTGAAGTGTGTGGCACCTCTGTTGCGGCAAGTGGGAAAGTGCTGATCAGGTGTGAGTGGGCTGTAGTCCGAACTGAATTTGGATACCTGAGAGAGAGAGAGGGAGAGAGGGAGAGAGAGAGAGAGAGAAGAGAGAGAGAGAGTTTGGAAGTTGAGGGATACCTCATCAGCTGGAGTTTTCCTCTTTAAAAGGCTCCAATCCAGTTGCCTCTCAAGGGCCCATGCAGTGTTGAGAATGTATGGACACACACACACACACACACACACACACACACATCTGTGTCAGTATTACTTTATATGAAGTTATCTTGAGTCATCTATGTCCATAGATCCACATGCTCTGATCCGATAATATACATGCACAAACATCAAGTCACTCACTTGCAGGCACACTAGCGAATGCTCTGCCAGAAATGGATTGTTTCAGTATATTTACAGTGCCTATGTGTTTGTTTGTGTGTGTGTGTATCTGTGTGTGTGTCTGTGTGTGTGTGTGTGTGTGTGTGTGTGTGTGTCACTCTGTGTGTGCATGTTTATATGTGTTTATATGTGTATGCGTGTTTATACGTGTGTGTGTGTGTGTGTACGCATATGTGTGTGTTTGTGTGTGTGTGTTTAGAGTAACAGCATCCAGCTCAGCACATGAAAGTGATGGATTAAAGTCACTCGTCCTCCCTGGGGCGCGCCGCTGAAGGAAATTGAAAGCTACTGTTTATTCCCGCTGTCACGGCGGCGAATCAAGTTTGTTAGCGATTGATTTGAGCATGGGGGCTGTCTCTCTCTCTCTCTCTCTCTCTCTCTCTCTCTCTCTCTCTCTCTCTCTCTCTCTCTCTCTCTCCATGTGCTTGCTTGTGAGAGCAGGAGTGAGGGGCTCTAAGATTTGCTGGTGATGGAAAAGATGATTACATTTGTTTTGTCTCTCTCCCTTTGCTAGCGCCACTAAATCAGATCAGGCCTCTGTGCTGTCAGCGGTGGCTTCTTGTTGAGCCGTCAACGCTAATTTGCCCGCATGCCACTTGTTCTTTTTTTTCCTTCCTCCCCTTCCCCCTCTTCCTCCTCTTCTTCTTCCTCTTCTTCTTCCTCCTCTTCTTCTTCTTCTCCTCGTCTTTGTTTTTTTCTTTTTGTTTTTCTTTTGACACTACCCTCCTGGATGTCACCCATCTCTTTGTTCTTCCTCTTCTTGTCTTTATTCTTTTTTTAAACCCCTGCACTGTTCCTGGCCTCCTGCTGGTGGGAGGTGAGGGGCCGTTTCAAGTGTTAAATATGACCTTTGCCTAAGAAGCCTTTAGAAGGTGAAAAGGCATGAAACCATTTTTGTCTTTTATAGTTATGTGCAGATTAATTCTGCACTGGCCATGTTATGAACATGAAATCAACATGATTAACATTAATTAACATTAACATGATTAACTTTATGCTGATGCTGTGTAGTATGTATTTAGGAATGTATTTGTGTGTATTACTCTCTCTCTCTCTCTCTCTCTCAATTCAAATTCAAATTCAAATTTAAAAAGAGCTTTATTGGCATGACCATGTGGTATAGTGTTGCCAAAGCAGACACACAAACAAAAACAACACCAACTAAGAAAAGTAAACTTATGACTGCTAAACTTCAACAATAAGACTTTCTTTCTTTTTTTTTTTCACAGAGGAAGGACATTTATCTATAAACATATTTGTTTAATTAATAAATAAATTCATACATAAAATGAAACTAGTAACTAAGATTCACCATATTTTTGGTAATATCAAAATGAAAAGGAAATATAAATGTGTATGTCAAAATTGAGCTATGATAAAAAAAGGAAGTGTATTAATGCACCTAAATAAGTTTCCCTCTCTCTCTCTCTCTCTCTCTCTCTCTCTGTGTGTGTGTGTTTGTGTGTGTGTGTGTGTACTGTGTATAGTGTGATAGTGTGTCCATGTGTTACGTGAGAACTAAGAAGGAGGACATGCACAAAATACACTTGCATCAGCTGGAGCCAGAGTTGCATCATCTAAGTGGAATATACATCATGTTGATGTTCGGCATATGAAGTGTGTCAGTGTGTGTGCATATATGTGTGCATCTGTATCGTCTGTGTGCATGTGTGAGTGTGTGTTCTTGCTCTTCATTTTAAGACAGGTATCACAGGTGTTCAATCCCCCCTCCAATGATTATACAACACAGTCTCTCCTGGACAACTGTCACAAAACGATCCATTTTCTTTTCTTTTTTACACCCTCTATCTTTCCTCTCCTTTCTCTCTGGATTATGAAGGGGAAAATGAGAGAGAGAGAGAGAGAGAGAGAGAGAGAG
>NW_027468664.1:13696353-13701353 GCF_046254945.1 Alosa pseudoharengus
CAATCGTTCAATCCTTAGTGTAAACTGCGCCTTTCTCTGCCTTTCTCCGCCCATAAACCCAATTTATGAACGTCCACAACTGAATGGCAGCGCCTACATACAAGCGCAGTTGAATGAAGTTAACTGATGACAACATTAAAAAGAATCAAACGTTTAGCGATCATGAAATAATACCATACATGATATGATGTAAACAAGCAGGGAGATAATGAAGATCAGTAGTTCTGCATGACATGACAAACACAATCTGACACTTTCAGGCAATTTGCGCTTTTACATCATTGCGGCCTGTTTGTACATACCTCGCAATGATTTTACACGCACATTGTGAAACAAATATGCCTGAAGTGGGCGGAAAAGCATTAGTACATCTGGCCCTCAGTGAGAGACAAAGGTCACAGCACACAAAGATGGGAACCCATCACCACCAGGAACTGCTCCCACTTTCGGCTCTCAGCACCTAAACAGAAGGGACAGACAAGGATTACAGACAGCTCACATATAAAGTATAACAAAATAAATAAAACAAACAACCAAAAAAACAAACTGCCACACTAAGGATCCACAGCTTCACAGCCTCCCCTTAGTGAGGACAACACAAATTAACATTAGTGAAAACAGAAAGACAAATCACAAAACCTAGGTCAACACTTTGGCGATCAACAGCACTAGGGAAAAAGGCCTCCAGTCAAGTGTATAAGTAACAGACAGACAAACATAGGCTACAAACAACACAGCCAATAACACGATACAACGCAGAACAGAGTAGAACAATCAATAAAGTGGGGTCTGTTCGTCAAACACCCATTCCGAGTTCCAGCGGCTTTCTAGCCCAAGGCCTCTATGCGTAATCCCACTAGCGTAGGCTACGATAAGCTAGCTGCAGGCCACGTTAACTGTGGGACCAGTGGTGCTGATTAGAAGGGCACGTGAAGAAGTCGTAGGCAAAAAATGATGTAGGCAAAGCAGCAGAGTTCTTATCGATGTAGCCAATTGACAGCCGCTCCCCTGCTACATAGTGATCCCTGGAACACACAAAATACTCACTTAAAACGGGAACTACTTGAGTACTTTACTTCGTACAAATGGATATAACATACCCGGGGACTGCACTGGACGCACATTCAGCCAGCGGGAGGCCGATGCCGCACGGGGAAGGGGAGACTCTACGACACAGCACTAAGTGTGAGTAACAATATAAAAAGACTTTAGCAGTAAAATATCACAGGAAGCGTGATCATACCTGCGGCAATGGCAATTGTCAGGGAGGTAATAAGGGGCGGGCCTTTGACGTCTGGCATAGCGCAATGAGGGTACTTGAATTTAAATAGAGGCACTGTTTTACTGATTGGCCCATATCTGGCTACCGAGAGCCACTCCCGATGCAGCCACCTGTGCTTGAATGAAAAGTGGGCACTGCACCACTTCATTCTGCTACATAGGCATCAAGATACTTCCTGGTGGCAGAACGCGAGTAGCTTCCCCTGACCTGAAAAGATGTTATTGATAGATTGATTGTTCAAAACCTGGTGTGTTGTGTCGTGTAGTGTTGGGGTTGTGTTGGGGTTTGTGCCACCAGATATACAGCAAAAGGTGTAGGGTTTTATCGATTTCCTTCAGAAAAAAAAAAAAAAAATTATCGAGCGGAACCTGTGGGTGAGGAGCTTAAAGCGAGTGGACGTTGTCAAAAGTAATGCTACAGAGAGGATAGCAAGACTGCCTGCTGGTGGAGTAGCCACTTCTAACGGGACTAGCCTTTAGGCTACATCTACTATGACCAAGGTTAGGCATTTAATTTATTGCTATCTCCTGAATTAGTTAATTGGAGAATGCTTCGGCTTTTGCCACCCGGAAGAACGTTGTTGTGACGTCATGGTAAATTGTCATATTGTTGTTGTTGTGCAGAGTACAGGTACAAAGACAACAAAATGCAGTTTGCTTCTAACCAGAAGTTAGCCTGGCTAACGTCAGACCTCATCTCATTGAGATAGGGGCTGGGAACTACACATTCATTTTCTCGTATTTGAGACGTGGTTTACGAATGCCCAGAGCCGTTTATTGGGCGCTACGAATGTCTATCAAATGCGTCTCTACGTAGCTCATAACCACTTCGGTGTGTCGTCATCGTCTTCCTGCCCCCCCTCCGTTCTGTGATTGGTTCCTACGTTGAGGTGAAAATCGGGTCCAAGGAATCCAGGCTGCCTAGCAGCATGCATAAGGCAGCATGAGGATACCCAGGCTAACCAGAAGTGCAAAAAAGCAGAAAAGTATAGACAGGACGGTGCATAGATAGGTCAAGAATTATAGTGCAGTGTAGACAGATACAGTTGATTTACAGAAGGTAGTTTAGAGTAATATAAATTATAAATATGTGCAGTGTATTAGCAGTTACCTTATAAGAGCAGAATAAATATGGCTATATAATATGTGAATGTATGAACAACATGTGGAGATATGTGCAATGCAGTAACAGTGCCATTATAATAGTAGTAAGAACTAGATGTACCGCATAGCGGTACAAAATATGACCGCCGCTCAGTCCTGTACAGCCGTTCCGCGAAAATAAAGCACACTTCAATTTGTCTCCATATTTTACTCCATCCCCCACTCTTGAAACTTTTGTGTATGCTTGTTTGGCATGCCTGAGCGTGTGTGTGCGGCTGCACAGAAAGTAGCCTACTGGTGCTGAAAAGGTGAATAGATTGTAGAATAGCTAAAGAAGATGTAGCATTGTTTTAAAACCTTTAAAATCTCTAAACAATCACAAGTAGGGCAGTTCATCACAGTTCATCCATTGCAACTGGATTGATGAAAGGTCACTTACACCTGTAGGCTACATTGTATTTGGGAAAAGCAAAAGGTATCAGCATAATGTTATTTATTTATTTATTTATAAACAAAAACATCTCTGTCAGTTCCATGCCGTTTTCAACAGCTATCAAAAACAAAGGTCATTTTTGGATGGATGGATTTTTTGTGAATGTTTCTTCTTCTACATAAGATTTTAGTCATCTTTAGTTCATGTAATACTTTTTTGTCAATGCACAAATTAAGTAACAGTAGTCTGAAACGTTATTGTTAATGCACAAATGGGCCTTGATGAAATGCGTCGCTAGACTGTTCATACACATTTTAACGGGCCAAAGTTGAAGAGCTGTTGTCCGCTGTTGTTCGTGCAAATATAGGCTGATTCATGTTCCCTTGCATTGTGTAACTGCGGTCCATGGCTTGTCTGGCTTTCACCAGACCAAGCTCAATCTTTTAAGAAATCAAAAAATAAATAGCGGGCAGATCAGGCTGGGTTCACCCAGCCTAGTCCATAGGCACCCGATATTGTTTAATTTTCCGATTGAGATATCCACGCTCTGGCTATTCTAAATGCAAAAATGCATCAGGGAGTTATGACAAAACTGTAACTAACAAACTAGATCCTAATAGAAAGCTGTTAGCTTCCCTAAGCTACAGGTAGGCTTATAAGGTAGGCCTATTTACAACATAAATTGTCAATAGGCTATGCTGGCGACACAAATAAAATCTCCTTTGGAAACCAATGGCTTACGCCTTACAGTATCAAGCGGACTTAAACTGCCAAGTTGTAATAAAATTCACGCAGCTCCATGAGTCAAGGAAAGCGCGAATTAAGTAGCCACTTCTAAATGGGACCCACTACACAGTAGCTTAAGGTGTGTTGCTAAAGCAGCCATAATGAAATTAAGGTGTCATTGTTTGGATACTTCACACACACGTGCTTTTTAATTTCACAGACTACAACTACCAAGCTGGAATCAAAGCACATCGATTCCCCTCTCACACCCTGCACGCACTTAAAACAAAATAAACAGGCGTCTCAGTCTCACGCATGTATAGGCAAAACTGTATCAGACCGGTGTAACGTTGGTAAATCTTCCATTGCACAGAATGATTTTTGTAGCACGTGCAACAAATGACAGTCGAAAGATACAATTATAGTGCTGCTATCAATTTGCTTGGTATAATCGCATTTATAGTTTTCTACAAATGCAATCAATCAAATTGGCCTCCATCACTCAACCAACGCTAACGGTAACATTATCTAGGTCCTTATTGATATTATAAGATTAACGTACCTGCAGTAAAAACCAAGCATGTCCGATAAACATCCTCAGATTTATTTCGGCTTCAAGAAGAAATGGGAATTACATTTCATGTGAACATCATCCTATCCTTATTAGACGTTCTCTGCGGTAAACTAGTCCTTGTAGGAAGCGTCCATTGTTTTTCCAACCCACTTTTAACTTCCAACAAAATTACATCTCACTGCAACGATGCGCCATCTAGTGGACAAACGACTACTTATCGCCAATACTGGAAATGCAGCCATGATGATGATGATGAATATTTATTTTGGCTTTCTTTTAATCCTACTGAATTTGTAATTATGTATCAGCCGTTCTAATACCGATAGTATGTGGGTGCCTGTGTGTGTGTGCATGTGTACATGTGTGCACCGCCATCTACAGGCCAATGAGTGTACAGTCACTAAATGTACACATAACCAAATTTTTTAGGTTACTTAGGAAACTTGGCTAGGGGTGATTAAAGCAGAATAATATTGCATTTTCATTTTTTACCAGGGGGGTGCAAATCACAAATGAGTGATTATGGGCCAGATTGATGTGGGCCCTTGAGACCAACATACCATACCATAAAAGATTCTTCATCCTCAGTGCCACGGTTCAGGTAGTTATTTAGGAAAAACTGCTTTTTTTGCGGTTCGGGGGGCCCAGCACGGGGGGGGAGTGGCCCCCCGGGGACAAAACAAAATTTTTCCGTAAAAGTCTAGTGGGGCTACATACCCACCAAATTTCATGTGCCCCGGTGGTTCGGTGTCCCGGGTATCGTTGACCAAAAATTCAGGAAGTAGATGACGGGAAAAAAATAAAAAAATAAAAAAAATTGACAATCCCTATGACCGATTCGCTAGCTTCGCTAGCGGCGGTCATAATAATATAGCAGTATAT
>NW_027468664.1:13703853-13708853 GCF_046254945.1 Alosa pseudoharengus
ATTTATTACGCTCGTGCGTCGGCTTTTATTATCCGCCTGTCTCTCACTTTGCCTCTCTCTCTCTCTCTCTCTCTCTCTCTCTCTCTCTCTCTCTCTTTCTCTCTCTCTCTCTCTCTCTCTCTCTCTCTCTCTCTCACTTTGCCTCTCTCTCTCTCTCTCTCTCTCTCTCTCTCTCCGTGGTGGGAGCCGTGATGCATTGCCTTTTCGGGGGGATTTTAATTTTGCGAGATGTGCCATTATGCCGGCTGTAATCCCATCAGCGTCCGTCCTTCATGCTGGCCCTTCCTAATGATGTATTAACACCTGGGCCCTCTAATGAACGGCCATCATAAGTTCTTAATGCTGCTTTTAGGTACAATTTCTATCCATTCTCGCTTTCCCAGAGAGTCTCTCGACCAGCACACACACACACTCACACACACACACATGCGCACCAGACACTCACAGGCACACACAGGCACGAACACACAGCCTGTTTTTATGGGCTTCACAGAGCCCATTATTGTCTTCGTTTGTTTTCAGAATCATGGGTTTCAATTCGGCGTCCTGAGTGGGAGAGTATGTTGTGATTCGTTCCAAATGACTGCCCTGCACACAGAAGAGGAGAGGAGGAGAGAGAGAGAGAGAGAGAGAGAGAGAGAGAGAGAGAGAGAGAGAGAGAGAGAGAGAGAGAGAGAGAGACAGAGACTGGTGGAGAGGGGAAGAATTGAAAAGTTAAGTTCTCTCTCTCAGACATTTGGTCGTGAGCAGCATACTTGCCATGTTGGGTGTTTTATCAACACAGTCACTGAAATCAAACATCTCATTAACACACGCAGCACACCAGTAAGTCCAAGGATGTTGCCTCTCTTAAGATCTCAAGATGAAGACCCTATAGGGCATAAACATACTCTCCAGAGTCTCTATCTAATCAGCACCACACACTACCACTAATGGGGTTTGTGTACAGAACCTTGTTCAGGTTCATGCCCAGAGGGTATGTGTGTGTGTGTGTGTGTGTGTGTGTGTATGTAAACCCAGTGCAAGGTCTATCAGGTCTCCGATTTAACAGCAATCCTTTTCTCTGACCCGCATCTCTCATCTCCGCTAGTCCTCCATCTGGTCAGTGTAACTCTGGTAATCTGCATGTGCGTTCCAGGACATATGTGAGCTGTAAGCCCGCCGAGGCTGAAACATCCCGCTAAATGACTGTGGGCCAGACGGAAGACACCCCAACGCTAATAAAACACCATGCTTCGGGAAAGCCACCGCACGCGCTGAAAAATGACTAAATTACCCCCTCTCCATGTACAACATATTTATGTGTGGGTTTGGGGGGGGTGTAGTGTGTCTGGGGTGTGTGTGTGTGTGTGTGTGTGTGTGTGTGTGTGTGTGTGTTAGTTGGAGATGCGCTCGCCTGTTCGTCCGTTTGTGCCGCATGGCTGGTCCGATTATTCTCAGGTATCAGGCGCCAAGAAAGAGGATTATTTCCTGCGCTGTCCAAATGGAGTTGTCAGTTTGGAAACTCCAGACGCCATCACCGTCTCATCTGAGGATAATTAACGGATCAAACGTGCTGGCTTTTTTTTTTTTTCTTTAACTTTTTTTTTTTTTTTGCAAGGCGTGGAAGAAGCCGCGTGGCGTAGCGGTGGCGGCTGACAGGACAAGCAATCGCTCGCTAATGAAGGATTTTACATGTCTGAGGTGAGCAGGGGGCAGTCTGGCTGGCCTAACTCCCTCTCTCCCTCCATCCCTCCATCCATCCCTCCCTGTGCACCTTAACGCACCGCGCTCTTCCAGTGCTTTTATCATTTTTTAATAGCGGACGGCCCTGTTGACCTGCCAGGACCCGCTGGTAATTGTGCTCTTTGTCTCGCCACTACAGATCGGTGTGAGGGTTCAAGAGACTCGGATAGGGAGCGCTGTTGACTTCTGCCCTAAACTCCCCCCAGCACCACTTCCCACCTGACCCTACACTTCCCCATCCAAAACTGTGCTAAACAGAAAAGAGACGCATGACTGATAAGGGCCCTTTATGAAGACTAGAATGTGGACCACACCACTCAGAGAGAGAGAGAGAGAGAGAGAGAGATTATGACAGGATGAGTAAATTGGTGACTGAAATGAAGCTTTCATAAGAGATATTTTGTGAAAAAAAGCTATGATAGGAGAATAATGTCTAATTACAAGGAAATTTTTTTGTAGAGTTGAAGAGGCACTAATGTTTACTGTGCACTGTTGGCTTATGGATTTAGATAGTGTCCATTTTTGGTGCCGGGTTAGTTTAACAGTTCTGTTTATCAAAGGTTTTGCTTTCACTGTGAGATACTATAATGATAGTATAATAATAGTTATCTCAAGTCAGTGCAAGACGTCTGACCCCTCATGCTGCTGCAGGCTACTGGCAGGCATTTGAAGTCACAGTGGCCTTAAGTAAATTATCACAACCCAATGACCACGTGCAATCCACGGCTGCCTATCCACTGGCAAACGCCCTGCTGTCAGAGGGATCTCACATAGAAGCGAGTGAGAGGAGAGAACATTCCCATCACACAGATACACACACACACACACACACACACACACAGACAGACACACAGACACACACTTGGTGTGTGTGTGTGTGTGTGTGTGTGTGTGTATCTGTGTGATGGGAATGTTCTCTCCTCTCACTCGCACTTAGTGTGTGTGTGTGTGTGTGTGTGGCGTGTGTGTTAGTGTGTGTGTGAGAGGGGGTAGGGGGGTGGACAGAGATAATTAGCAGTGCGGGCTGCCACCACCATCGGTGCCTGTCCCCACTCCTGTTCTTTCCTGAGTCTCGGGAACATGACACCAAATACCAAAGCCAACCATTTCCTGCGGAAAAAAAATATCCACCACACGTCACTGGCCGTCATGTGCCATAGGGATTTTTTTCTCTCTCTTTCTGCGATTGATCGCCAATGGTAATAAGCACAAATATTATTTTCAGTATAATTGTGGCAGCTGTGAGTGTGTGTGTGAGTGTGAGTCTGTGAGTGTTTTTTCTCGTCTTCAGTAGTCCTCAGAAATAAATTGAATTTTCAGCCTTTTTTCTGCCAACTCTTTGTTTTAGTTTTAAATAGCTTTAAAAAAGTAATTGTGTGGAGATGGTGTCAATAGTTTAACCAATAGTGATGCGGCATGATAAATATGCTATCACACTGACTGTCCTAGGGTCAGTCAAATTAAATATTGAAAAATAATGGCAACTGTAATGCGGTAACCGTTTTTCAAAACAGGGCAGGACTGCTTCCGCTCTAACTGCACAAACCACCTGCAGCATCTGTGATTATAGACCTGTGTGAAGTCAAACATTTAGATTTTATCAACCTTATTTTCATAGGTGAACAGAAATCATCACCACAGCTATATGCTCTCTCTCTCTCTCTCTCTCTCTCTCTCTCTCTCTCTCTCTCTCTCTCTCTCTCTCTCTCTCTCTCGCTGAGGAAGATGTCATCTGCCTTTGTACTGGCATTATATGCAAGGTCTTCTGCTGCCAAACGCCAGGCCTTAGTATGTCAGTGTGTGTGTCTGTGTGTGTGTGTGTGTGTGAGAGAGATACTCGACGCTCCAACAATCATCTCTCTCTCTCTCTCTCTCTCTCTCTCTCAGTCCATATGTGTGTGTGCGTGTGTGTTGTGTGTGGGCGTGCGTGCGTTGTGTGCGTGTCTAAAAAGGTCACCCATTCAAACTGACGGCCATTATGTTTGTGTCAGGGAAGTGATGTATCGCTGGCGGTCGGTTCGGTCGCTGGCGTGTGGCTTCGACTCCCTGACGCCCCCGCACACCCCCCCACCCCCCAACCCCACCCCCCAACCCCACCCTGCGCCCCACCTGCCTAACCAGCAGCATGAATATGATTTCAGGGCGCATTAAAAATTCAACAGCCTGACCTAATTAGTCCCTCATATTCAGATGCCAGGGCTGCCAAGAGCGCAGGAGGCGCAGCCTGCAATAAGGTTGGAGGTGCTCGAGCTCGGGCGCGCGCGGGCGGAGGGGCAGCGGGTGGGGGGAATCAATCCTAATTATATTTAAGCCGTGTCCATCAATATGAGAGGTGAAATATTTAGATATGACGCAGACCCTGCTTTATGGGGCCGAGCCGTTGTTTGCTGGACGGCGTGACTCTTTATTTGCTTCCGTCTCCACTGGATTTGGGGGTAATAACTAGCCGGGTCGGCTTTGTTTATTAGATCCTCTGCATATTTTATAGAACACCGCCCCCCCCCCCCCCCCCCATCACTGTGACACTTTACTGTTAAATATAATGTAATATGTGGAGTAACAGAGTTGAAGTTAGTATAATATAATAATAAGTTTAATAAAAAGTTTATTTTATACAGCGCCTTTCTCAAACCCAAGGTCGCTTTACATAGTATAGAGTATAAATGTGTTGTTGCATGCTAATAATGTGTGTGATGTGCTATTGAGAATTTATAAGTGATATAAGTGAAGTACTATGCATATGAAGTGTTACGCCATATTGTATTGTGCCCATGCCATCACTGCATAGATGTATAGAGAAATAGATATAGATATCTCTCTATCTCTCTCTCTCTCTCTCTCTCTCTCTCTCTCTCTCTCTCTCTCTGAAGTGTTGGGAGAGTGTTTATGCTGTGACACAGCAAGCTACTCAGAGCCACCAGGGTCTGTTCTGGCTCCCTCCCCACCCAGGCGGAGCGGAAGATGGGATTACACTGCCGATAAAGCTATATCCGCCGCAGAACAAAAAACATTCCTCCGGCTCTCTGGATGGAGCATGGCGCATCCTGACTCACGCGCAAATCGATTCCCGGCCTCACCCCCCCCCCCCCTCTCTCTCTTTCTCTCTCTCTCTCTCTCTCTCTCTCTCACTCACTCTTACTCTCTGTCTCTGTCCTACCCCCTGGCTCCCCCTGTTTTCTCTTACTGAGAATAAGTGGTAGCTACAAACACATCATGAAGTACAGTATACTGTAGGTATGTGTGTGTGTGTGTGTGTGTGTGTGTGTGTGTGTGTG
>NW_027468664.1:13731353-13733853 GCF_046254945.1 Alosa pseudoharengus
CACACACACACACACACACACACACACACACACACACTTTCTAGCGCAGTGGGGGACTTCAGAGTGGGGGAGGAAGAAGCAATAAGTGGAGTATTTATTCAGAAGGGATTGGAGGAGCATTTGCCAAGATGGCGGAGAGGAAGCCAAGTAGATCATGCTGTATTAATCAAAGTGGAGTAAACCGCTGTCTGGCAATCGGTCTGAAGGGGGATATCCAGACTCACATCAATGTTGAATGCTCTTTATCATCCACCAGATTGTGATTACACACAGTCAATTTGAGAATGTTTAAGTGAGTACAAAAATATGTCCCTTTTAGTGACTTAGTGACAATAATATTGCGTGCACTATGTCCAAAGGGACTGTTTATGTCACAGTTTACATGTGTGAGAATACATCTCCCGGAGAACAAGTACTTAGTCAGGAGCAAGTTTCAAATGCTGTCACTGTTCACCTTTAAAGTGTATGCCTCTCTCTCTCTCTCTCTCTCTCTCTCTATATATATATATATATATATATATATATATATATATATAACTCTCTCTTTCAAAGTTTAACTTTCACTGTCACAGGCACTTCTCCCTCCACAGAGTCGAACCTTTTCTTCTTGTGTTTTAATGCCGCCGAACTTCTCTGCGCTCCCATCAACCATGAATGACGCAGAAGAGTCGGGGAAGCAGCTCAGCTGAAGCTACCCAGACATGAAATCCCATTCAGTAGTTAGACGCGCCCTCGTCACATTGATTTTCAGTTTGGTCCCGCCACCGAGGCGCTGTTTAAAGAAGATGTCAGGGTGTCGAAACGAGGGCACGTCTAAAATGATGCAGCGTCGCTTCGCGGAACGCTGACTTCCCCCTGTTGATATAATGCAGGGTGGTGTATCAGGGTGGGTGGGTTGGGGGTGTCGATGGAGATTTGTGCAGGTAAGGTACTCAGCGACTTCTTCCGCTGTCCTGGTCGTTTGTAGATAACCTCGGCAACGTGAGGATTAAGATTCAATCTGGCAGGAAGATCACAGAAGTTAACTCTAGCACACCTTGCCTTAACCAGATCTGAAAATACGCACAAACTCAGGTTCACACAGGCTCACAAGAGATTTTTGATATCATGTATCGTATTTCCCAGAGCACCGCCTTTCTTAGCAATAACGGATAACTTTGAGGCCAGGGATAAAGTGTACTACATGTTAAGCCTTGGTTATCAATCGGAGAAACTGTGCTGTTCAACAGTGCAACTTCATTGCCTTTCCAGCTGTGTTTGCAGTTTAGAAGTGTGTGTGTGTGTGTGTGTGTGTGTGTGTGTGTGTGTGTGTGTGTGTGTGTGTGTGTGTGTGTGTGTGTGTGTGTGTGTGTGTGTGTGTATGTGTGTGTATTTGTGTTTGTGTTTGGGTTTCTCTCTCCACACACACACCATGTCCATGTGTGTGTGTGTGTGTGTGTGGAGAGAGAGAGGTGGGGGGGTGTAAAAGCAGGACAGGTTGCCTCCCTCTCCCCACACCATTGGCATGCAACCCATCTCATCTCAGCTCCACTCAACTCAATTTACAGCCGCGGATGAGACAACACCCGTGATCAATGCATAATGACTCCCTATTAACCTTGATTACCGCAATTAAGAGCCCGAGCCACTGGGCGGCTTTGATGGCTTAATTAATTGGATCCACAGAGGGGGCCAAACGGTGTAACCCCTCCCACCCCCCCCCCCCCCCCCAAACACCACTCATCCCCCACTTGCCCCCTTTCTAGTTCATCCTGACCGAGCATGTGGCCCGCGTTAAAGAGGCATCTGTTGGAACAGAGGCAAGCACTGGCAGACAAATGTCTGCACTTGCGAATGAAAGGGGCTCCCCTTCTGCTCTGTGATGTTGGTAATGAATGCTACAAGCCCCTTGGCACCGTGCCTTATTGGGGTGGTGGTGGTGGTGGTGGGAGGGTGCTTTGGATTGCTGCCCAGTTTGTTCGAGGCTAATTGCTTAATTGATGCATTGTTTTTGCCCGGCGATACGGATTCCTCATGCTCTTTTCTTTTTTTTCCCCCCCCTTCATTCTTTCTTTATTTCTTTTCTTTTTTTTTTGTCTTGCGGAGAGAGACAAAAAGGAATTACACGCTATTAGTGAGTTGTTGAGGCTTTTTTCAGCTTGACGCGACGACGGGCGTATTTAGAGATTTAAGGCTATTGTGGCGTGGCGGCGTAATCGTGTGTATCAACACGATTAGCAGTGTTGTGTGTGTGTGTGTGTGTGTGTGTGTGTGTGTGTGCTCTCAAAGCACCACCCCACACACTGGATAAATCACCCGGCATTTAAATAAAACAAACAAGGGCAGCATTGTGTGTATGTGTGTGTGTGTGTGTGTGTGTGTGTGTGTGTGTGTGTGTGTGTGTGTGTGTGTGTGTGTGTGTGTGTGTGTGTGTGTGTGTGTGTGTGTGTGGGAGGCAGTGCAAGACTGGGCAGTGGGCCAGTAAGGGGGATGAAGCCATAAGTGTTATTGTTGGCAGTTT
>NW_027468664.1:13736353-13743853 GCF_046254945.1 Alosa pseudoharengus
CCATGCCTCTTCAGCCAGTCTTTTCATCTTATGTATGTATAACAAGCAGTGTCTGACAAGCAAGCCTTATTTTTTTGTTCATAATGCATTACAGCGAGGTGGTCCTGGGGATGTGATTTCTGTGTGTGTGTGTGTGTGTGTGTGTGTGTGTGTGTGTGTGTGTGTGTGTGTGTTTGTGTATACAGCATCGCTCGCGCACACACTGGGTTTCCGGCACTTGTGATTTGTGTTACAGGAGGCTTGCAGCAGAGTTCACTTCAAAGACCCCTCCTCGCCCCGGTCTGCACTTCACTTTGAGCAGAGGAAGAAGAGGAAGAGGAAGAAGAAAAAAGAAAGAAACAGAGACTAGCCGTAGCCTCATCTACAGCCCCCCCCCCCACCCCCACCCCCACACACACACACACACACACCTCCTCATACATAATTTCCTCTGAGTTCTGCAGGGTTAAAACAACCCAACCTTGCTTTTAATTTCCTCACTTTGTTTTTTATCTGTGTGTGTTTTCTTCGACTTCTCTGTGTGAGAACACCCGACGGACAGACACCCCCCCCCCTAAAAAGAGAGAGAACGAGTGGAAGAGAGGGAGGAAAGTAGTCGGCCTACAGCATCGCTTCAGCCCCAGCGCTCCATAGCCCTTCCTCTTAACCCACCCACACTGATCAAATAGCAAAGACCATGGCTGTTTGTGAACCTTTTCCCCCCTTTACATTGCACGGCTGCATGCCCAGCAAAAACCTCGCTGTCAATTAGCGACGGAGATGTTTGCGCGTTCATTAAAAAGCCGGCTATTTTTCACGTTTAGCGAATCAGACGAGAGGCATTAGGCCGAGTGAAATATTCATGCTGTTTGTTTTATTTTTTTTATTTTTTTATTTTATTTCCTCGACGCCTCGGTGTCCTACTCTAAACTATTTATAAAGTCTAATGGGAAGCCCTTTGGACTCCCACCGATGCAGTTTGTTGGTGTTTAGTTGCGCTGGGCGGAGAAGCGGGACTCGGCTAAACGGAAAGGCCCCGCTGTAAAGTGAACGCTCCGGCGAGGCCGTGTGAAGTGCAAATGAGCTGTTGCCGACCCGGCGCTAAATTATGTTTTCATGAAAACAGCAACATCAATGGACGGCGAAAAAGAAAACATGTTTATTTCACTTCCGATTAGCATAGCAGCTTACGAACATAGCTGATGAAAGGAGGTATGTGTGTGTGTGTTTTTTTTCTTTCCTTTTTGCGGAGCCCAACTCATACAATTGTATGGCTTTCTTTGTTGGCTCATATGGACTATTATTGTAAAACTAATGACTTAAAAATAAAGATGATATCTCTCTTTATTGCAGTGTTGTGTTTGCTGGTATATAAATCGCAGCAACTATAAAAGCCAAACTAAGACAAATGTAGAGGTATTCTGGGTCTAACGAGACGAGCGTCAAATATCTTTCAATTGTTTTCTAGAGACTTTTCAGAAGTCCAAACCTCCTGTATATACTGTATAAGCAGAGTGCTTCTACCATTTGTTTTTGGATGGGGAGGCAGTTATTCCACCCGAGTCTTTCTCCCTGCCTCCCCTTGGTAACTGAGACACAGCGTGGTCTCCATGCCTCATTGGAACAGCTTGATCCCCGACTTTGATTAAAGTAAAGGAAGGATTGAGAGAGAGGGGGTGAGAGTGTCTGTGTGTGTGTGTGTGTGTGTGTGTGTGTGTGTGTGTGTGTGTGTGTGTGTGTGTGGGTGGGTGTTTGGGGGGGTGGGGGTGGTTGAGACTCACAGCGCAACGTCCTGGGTGGTAACGACCAACGGGCCTTGGGGAAATCTGATTTGGATCAGGCTGATTTGACGAGATGGAGATAGTGTCATAATTAGCAGTGCATAGCAGGATAGTGCAGATAGGAGAGCTCAGTCCAGGGCCTTCATCACCGGTGGAGGATTAGACCTCACACACACACACACACACACACACACACACACACACACATAGACTGGGAGAAGGATGGTATAAGGTGTATGAGTGTGTGTGTGCCTGTCTGTGTGTGTGTGGAGGGAGCTGTCATTCACTTTTACAACTCAAGACACACTGATTAGACATCTCTGATGACATCATAGCAAATAGCTTTTTTAGCTATGTTGGTTGTCGACAAATGATGCTATTCTTAACAAGAAGTCAGTTAATTAAATTCTCCCTGTAATTGTCCAGCGCCTCTGTTGAAGACAGCTAAATGCCAATAAAACTGAGAAATTGAAATGAATCAGAGAGGGAGAGAGAGAGAGAGAGAGATAGAGAGAGGGAGAGAGAGAGAGAGAGAGAGAGAGAGAGGCATCCGTATTAGTTTTGCCATCATTCTTGCATTGTACCCTCAAACAAATTAGGCTATTCATACTCTGTAGGGCTCACTGACAGCACCCCAATAAAGTAATGAAGCAATATTCAGCCGCTCCGCTGCCACACACACACACACACACACACACACACACACACACACACGCTATTATGAGGCGGACGACATTAGTGGGCCTTGGCGAAGCCTGAGCTGTTTTCAGCGGAGACGGAGGGAGAGGCGAGGACTAATTCCCCCCGTGTGACACATTTGGACGGGTGGCCCCGGGGCATGAGAGAGGGCCTCGGACAGGGGAAATTGCAGCGGGGGCCTCCCCATGCCAAATTAACCTCTGTGTGGAAATTTATTGGCCCCGCTGTTTTTTTTTTCCTGAAAATTATTTAAACTTGCAGTCATTTCCGAAAAAGGAACAGTAACCAGCAGCCCCCCCCCCCAGCCTCCCGCCCCCACCCCTTTCTCTCTCTCACACACACACACACACACACACACACACACACACACGCCCCACCATCCTTAGAACACTCGAGCGGCCCGTTCTCCCATTCCTTGCATCTCACAAAGCTCTGTTAATGTTTTGAGGGGATGTTTGGGATTTAGGAACAGGACCAGACTTTTACTGCTCACCTGTGGAAACATAACCAGAGATGTAGAGGGCCACGTAGCAGCAGGGTGATCTTAACGTCCATGGAGAGGTCAGGAACCTGGGGCAGGACCGCCCGACTCCAGAACCGATCTGCTGTAGAATTCAGATTATCAGAACCAGGTCACAGCAAGATCCCTTTTAGTTTCACTATATATATATAAGTATATATATATATATATATATATATATATATAAGTATATATACTTTTTTGATCCCGTGAGGGAAATTTGGTCTCTGCATTTAACCCAATCGGTGAATTAGTGAAACACAAACAGCACACAGTGAACACACAGTGAGGTGAAGCACAAACTAATCCTGGCGCAGTGAGCTGCCTGCTACAATGGCGGCGCTCGGGGAGCAGTGAGGGGTTAGGTGCCTTGCTCAAGGGCACTTCAGCCACGGCCCATTGGTCGGGGCTCGAACCGGCAACCCTCCGGTTACAAGTCCAGAGTGCTAACCAGTGGGCCACGGCTGCCCACTGGTTATACATAAGCATATTACATTTACATGTATTCGTTTAGCAGATGCTTTTAACCCAGAGTGACTTTCAGATAGACAGACACAGATAGGCGTGTTTATCAGCAGGTGTGCACGTGAGTCGATATCAGTACTTTCTGAAGTCAAGTCTAAGCTCTTGGTGAGCAGAGCTTTTTCACAGACTGTGCTGAGCTTCTCATTTCAAGCTTGTTCCTGTGTCTGTCTCTCTCTCCCTCGGTGGCTGTGAAACTAAGTGCCAACATGGCCTCGTCGCGGTAGTGGATTCGCCGTGCCCGCACGTCGTCACTAAATCCTGTTGGCACTCCGTCTCCCATACGGTCACGATAAGCGATTCTTATGGCGTGTTAAAGAGCCGCAGTCAAGTGTGCCGAACGCTGCCTCTTCACCAGCAACATTAAGACTTCCCCAAATGCCTATTAGTTCCCCCGACTCTCTACACTGCACTGTCGACCCCTCTGCTCAACTTCACGTTGACAGCACTTAAAACACAGGTTAGACAAATGATACGGCCCTTCCGTCGTTTCCGCGCGTCGACATCTTAGCGACGCTAGCTCTTGTGTCGAGAGCCATCGGAAGGATGGCTAATGTTCGGAGGTGTCCATTTTTTTGATGGGGCCCTTTACTGAAATATGTCGCTCGGCTGTCAGGGAAGCGACACTCTGCATAAACATCAATCCTGCTCCCCGTGGCTTGGCTCCAGGGACCGTCATTCAGGGACGACACAGGTTTAGGATGCGGGAGACAGGCGCGCTAGCGGACGGAGCAGGTGGAGCGGTTGGAGAGGGGAGGTTGAGGGGTGATTTATGCCACGTTTGGCATTTGGGTCCGGCCGCCATGCGGAGCATCAGTCAGCTTTATTTGACTCCTCTGTCCTGATTAGAGAGGGCCTGCAGTCACTCTCTGGAAAAAGGCAATTTTTTAACGAAACCTTCCTTCTATAGATAGATGGATAGAATGAAAGAAAGAAAGAATAGTTTTATGCTTCATGTGCTAATCAAGCATTACTAGCCGTGACAAATGTTAACGTTTTAGCTTTAGTAAAGTCAAGTCAAGTTTATTTATATAATGCATTTCATACACAGAGGCCATTCAATCTGCTTTACATAAACAAAAGCAAATAGTAATAGCAAATAAAAGCATAGAAGGGCAATAGTCAAAGTATAGTTTAAAAAGTAAAGACTATAATAAAAAAGAATACATAAAACACACAAGGTAAAATAACAAATATTTAAAAAATAAACAGGTGTGTGTGTGTGTGTGTCTACAGTATATATGCATGCTTGTGTACACATATGTACACATAACAGTACATACCGTAAAACTTAAAATAATCGCCGAGTCCCTAAGAGACGTCCGTCTCTTTTAAACGCCTGGTGTGGCTACAGGTTTGGGTTAAAGGCCGGTCTCCAGTAGAGGCCTGGTCTATTTTTTAGTTTCGGGTTGTATTTAATCTTCTAAAACCCGTCAGATCGTCTGTTTAAAGATTCGCAATGACACGAAACCGTTACAGAAAGGAGGTTACAACAGTGTGAATTAGATGTTGCACGTCGTTACAAGCCGTCGCAAAGCATTCACATGTCTGGTCACAGTTGCAAGGTTTTAGAATGTTGCATCAAGTTGCTGCTCATCTCGTTGTGAATCTTGGGTCTGATTTGGGCTTAAGTATGGCGCAGACTGCGCAAGTTATGATTAGATGGCATAAAAAAGACTGCGGTGGGGAAAAGCTAGAGTTCCAAATTGTATAACTTTTTTTCCAATATGAATGCCTATATGTCCGACTTCGTCATCGTTCAATTCATCCCTTGTGTTTAAAATTTGCGGATAGGCCGATGGTAAGCTTGTTTTTATGCTGGCAACAAAACCAGAACTTTCGCGAACGTTATTCTTTATTCTAAATGCCATGGCGATAAAGAGAAAAAAAGTCAGAAAATGAATTTACCTTAGACTAGGCTATATTAAACCCGTCTACGGACATTCTCTGGCTATATAACCTACTGAAATAGGTTAATGATGTAAAGTCAAGTGCGCTTCTATGGGACTGGTGTGTGCGGGTACAGTTTTTATTGATGAGTCGGAGTGGCAAGTGCTGCGCATAGTTGCAGTGGAATGTGGCTATATAAAACTTCTCACTCTTAGACCTACTCATACACAGCGGTGAAATGGCGTAGCCTATTTAGCTGTCTAAATTCGAATCAAATGCTGGGGGAGAAATCGTCGGACATCCATGATTATTTTGTTATTCAGCACCCCTGGTCAAAAATATGTTCCCGCCCGCCTGGAAGTAGGCTATGATTTGAATGTAGACTGTTGTTAAATTTGGCAAATACAAAACGGGAGTAACAATATGGTTCATGCTCTCATGCTGTTTCATTCGTGCCGAAAAGGAGGGAGAATGAAACATTAACCACGTTCCACTTTTGCATAAATAATTCCTGAACGGTTTTGGTCAGGGCTGATAATGCAACTGTATTTGACAAAGGACCGATATAGGCTATTTGCTAGTGACAAAATATGAGCTTTCAGTGTGATACGATCTCTTTGTAGATTACGTTTAATTAAAACGTGTTTCATCTGTTCTGGCTATCCCCGCTATTTGGATCTTACTGTATCTCACTCAATGAACAACATCTCAACACTAAATGAATGATGATCCGTAATTGTCATCAGATAGCCTAGTCATATAGGTAGATATTCAGTGTGTTTGAAATGATTCATTCGATAATATTTTCCATCTTTGCAGAGGAAAAGTTTTGTGTAAAGGGAATTAAAGGCCTGTCTCATATAGACGCCTGTCTCTAATACTAGCCGGTGCAGTTTGGCGATTTGGGAAAATAAAAGCCCGGGCTATTATTTGGAGTTTTACGGTATGTGCTGTTATGCTGTATAGTAAGGACAGGCCTACACATACTCAGACACACACACACACACACACCTACACACACACACACACACACACACACACACACACACACACACACAGTAAACGGACCCACTCTCGGCCCCATTCCTTCTGAAGCCTCGGTCCGTCTCCAATTTGTGAGTCAGCTTGGAGTAATGGCTGGCGCTAATAACAGAGTGCACAGTGATAGCAAGGGGGGGGGGAGAAGCTTTTGCTGCCTCCATGACCTTTCCAAGGCAGCAAGCTAACAGCCACTCGTAACAAGCTCTGTTGAGTAAGCAACTTACAAAGGCAAGGTTACATTCCTGACAACATAAAAGACGATAAACTCCTCATCCTCCATAACCACGCGTCGGTGTGTGTGTGTGGGTGAGAGAGAGAGAGAGAAAGAGAGTGTGTGTATATGCAGTGTGCTGTATGCGTGTGTGTGTGGTGGTGGTGGGGGGGATGGTATGTGTGTGTGTGTGTATGTGTGTGTGTGTGTGTGTGTGTGTGTGTGTGTGTGGTCTCGTCCTGAATAGCCCGAGCCAGCAGGAGTCTTGCCAGACGCTGGCGATGCATCAGATGAAGGGGTGCATCAATCTCAGGCTGAGGCGCCCCCGAATTTAACACGGCCAGAGGCTACAGGAGAAAAGGAGCGTTTAAGCATCCTTCATCTCACCCCCACCCCCCACACCCAAATCAACCCAACGACAACCCCCTTAGAAGGGGGGCAATTGATATGGGTACCTTCTGTGGGAAGGGGGGGGGGTTGTTGGAAGGGAGGGGGGTATTTTCTATCATGCTGTGGTTTTGCAGTGTTTCTCATTCTTTCTATTATCTCTTTCTGACTTTACACTCTTCTATCCATTTCTCTGTGTTCCGCCCATCTCTTATTCTTCTCCACTTCTTTCTCTCATTTGACCCACGTATGTGTGTGTGTGTGTGTTTGTGTGTGTGTGTGTGTGAGAGAGAGAGAGAGAGAGAGAGAGAGAGAGAGAGAAAAAAGATAGAGAGAGAGAGAGTCTGAGATCTTTTGTCACGAAATGTATGTATGTCTGGTTCATTTCCATGCCATTGTCATGAGATCTTTTCACAGTCAAAACAAGTATAAACTCATTCATAGTTATAATAAGTATGAAATATAAAATG
>NW_027468664.1:13753853-13758853 GCF_046254945.1 Alosa pseudoharengus
ACCAGCTTGAGATGTTTCTGTTAATGCATAGCAAAATAAGAGATCGCCTATTTAACATGAGCCTGTAGAAGGAACAGAGCCCAGGCTTGGGGCTCCCTGACAGCCTAATTACCACAAGTGACACTACTTGTGTTTCGGAGACTTATTAAGATTAACCCCAGACAATGCAATACGCCCAAACACAACTGATTTGCAGTCTATTGCACATTTTCCCTTTCCAAAACCGCACAGAGAGAGAGATAAATCTGCTATGTATATGACAACAAGAACAATAAGGTACCCACATAATACTTTCATTGGAGGTGTCTACTTTTTTTTTTTTGAACCAAGGGACACATTTTTTGCCGCACACTCATGTACTCACACACACACTGAGTGTATTTTATGTGTACTCAGTTCAGTATTAGCGGCTTGTCGTCGGATGCTAGATCACGGGTGGCGGCGCTGCGTGTGTTTTCTCTTTCCCTCCCTCCATCTTTCTCTCTCACTCTCTCTGGCTATCTCTCTCTCTCTTTCTCTCTCTCTCCCTTTCTTTTTGACAGCAGTGTGTTAGTCCAAAGTGAGATTGACGTCCATTTGGCCTCGACAGGCCATCAGTTTGACGCAAAGTGAACGAGGCGTCATTAAGGGCCGCACGCCGCTCCTCTCGTTTACAGCCATTACACGACGCTGCGGCGATACGGCGTGACGAGGTGCAATCGTTCGTTCATTCATTCGACACACACACACACACGGGGTAAGCAATGATAAGTGGTTTGAGGGAGTGACAATGTCAATAGTCATAATCGTCCCAGAGGCTGCTCCTGATGAAGCATATGCTTCTTGCCATCCTCAAGATGCGTCCGCAATATCCTCTAATAAAATGAAGTGGAAAAATTCGTTTTCGAAGAGAAGTGTGTGTGGGGAGAAAAAAAAAAAAACAATAAATCAATAAACCATCCAATGATAAATATAAAAATGGCTGTATTGAAGTGAATATATTTCACCTCCCTGTAGAAACGGGGGCTGATTATAAAGAGAAGGAAAAGCCCATTTGTATGTAAATGGCGGATTGATTATATTTATTTGTGGAGGCCCCACGGCAGGGGGAAGGAGAGGCACAGCGACGTGACACTGATTCTGCCCTCAGGGGTTGCCTGCCTGCCTGTCTGTCTGACTGACTGACTGCCTGTCTGACTGACTGGATGCCCAGGTCTAAAGCAGGTCCACCTTGACCCGCCAGGTCCAGTTATCTACTAGTCATGATCCTGATCTTCACTGAACTGTTCAAGTCCAAGTGCATCCAAGTCAAGTCCATCTCTGTTGTCTGCTTGACCCTGTTCTCTGTGTGTATATTGTTGGTTGTGATGTGTATCAGTGTGTGTGGACTGCATGGAACATTATTAATATTTAATTTTTATTAAAGATCATTTTGATTCATTTTGATCTAGATATGGTATGGCTATATGTGTTATACTGTATATGCATTTGTCTGTGTGTCTTTTTTCGTACAATTATTTGTATATGTATAAGTATATATACTTTTTGATCCCGTGAGGGATATGTTTGCCCATCTTTGTGTATGTGTAGGCTATGTGTGTGTGTGTGTGTGTGTGTGTGTGTGTGTTACAGTACAGTGTATATCAGGATGTGTGTGTGTTTTTCCTGAACTGGACCAGCTCCATGAATGACGGCTGCAGCTGACAGCACCAGCCCTCTGTCGCCCCTGACAGACCCTCTTCTGCTTTCCAGAATATTCTAATTATACCCCCCAACCCCACACACACGCACTCACAACCCCCCCTCCCACCCCCTCATTACTTATGCAATGTCTCTGTGCTGAGAGACAGAAAGACTAGCAGGCAGAGAAAGAGAGAGAGAGAGGAAGGAGAGCAGAGAGATAGAAAGGAAGAGAAAAGAAAAACTTCAAGCGGTGAGAGCCAATTCTGTAATTTCTTAATCACTTTTTTGGCAACCTTTGCGTGTGCTTGGGTTAATGCCGCAAATTGAATGTTGCTTTGGTTTCAGCCTAAATAGGCTATCATGCTGTCGCGCTGGTGCTTAGCGAATTCTATTATTGCAATTTGCATCGGGCCCTTGCTCGGTGGCGAGAGCCTACAAAGGGACCGAAGAACAAAGAACTCATGAGGGGAGAAAATGGGACAGAAATGATCCGGCGCCGGCTTCAAACGTGACGTCAGGTCCCTAATGAAATCTTTTGACTGAAACCCGTGGCAAATGGCGGAATCTCAATCTGACACTGAATGGTTTGCATAGAAATTAGAAAGCCCCCCCTACTCTCTCTCTCTCTCTTTCTCTTTCTCTCTCTCCCTCATTCACTCTTTCCCTCCATCCTCCTCTCTGTCTCTCTATCTCTCTTTCTTTTCATTGATGGCCCTGATTAATTTACTGCACTTTTGTTAGGTTGGCATCGGTGGTAATAAATTGTGTGGGTGGGGAGATGGGAAAGAATAGGTGGTGGTGGTGGTGGTAATGGAGGTGGAGGTGGAGGTGGTGGTCTCAAGGAAGGGAAGAGGGGGAAGCACATTTACAAAACCTCCAAAGAAGCAATTAAAAATATTTTTGTTGCAGGAAGGAATTTTTTTTAAAAAGATGAGAAAAAAATGATTAAATAAAATTACCTAATTGCCAGAAAAGTCACCAAGCACATACATGCATGTGCCATGTCATTTAGGTGCTGTGGCCACTTGGTTTCCTATGAAAATTAATCGGCTATCAAACAATCTCCTGTCCACCCAGGGTGATTGCAAAGCAAGAGGGAGAGAGAGAGAGAAAGAGAGAGAGAGAGATGGAGCGAGAGGGAGAGGGAGAGAGAGGGAGAATGCCCTTTGTGTAGGTGAAATGTGTCGGGGACTGTCATCGTAATATACCTCGGTGAGACGAAGGTTAATTCTGATGTACAGCCTGGTTGGCAGTCATTATCAGCGAATCATGAGAATAAATTAAGCCACTGAAATAGACACGTCCTTCTCACGCTCACAGTGGGGGGATCGGCTGAGGGACGGGAGGGATGAACTTTGCAGATTATTATTGGAAAATAGTGCCGAATTCAATTAATGCACCTAAAAGACACCTTTATAGAGGGCAGCCATAATTTAAATGACAGCGGGGTGTAATTTTGCTTGTTATAAGTCAAATTTGCCGAGTTTCATGTTCCACATTTTTCTCTTTCCCACATGACCCCTCCCTGTTTTTCCCCCCTACTCTGTCTATCCCTGTCATTTCTATTTCTCTCTCTCTCTCTCAGTCTGTCTTTCTCTCTCTTTCTCTCTCTGTCTCCCCCATTTCATTTCTTCTTTCTCTCCATCAAGGAGGCATTTCTCCAGGAGAGTGATCTCAGTGCTTTCATGGATTTGTTCGCTCTCTTTGAACTGAAGCACTCACTCTCGCCCTTGCATTCACAAATAAGAATAAGACATCCTTCTTACAGTATTAAGGGTGTGTGTGTGTGTGTGTGTGTGTGTGTGTGTGTGTGTGTGTGTGTGTGTGTGTGTGTGTGTGTGTGTGTGTGTGTGTGTGTGTGTGTGTGTGGAATGAGAAAGCCGGTCTGTGTTTTTTTTTTGCTTCTCGCTCTTTGCAGGACTCCATAATCCCCGAGGTAGAAACAAGAGCACTGTCCATTTCCTTACACTGTCCAGAGAGTAGACAGGCCAGGGTTGCATGCCGATATCGAGCGTTTATGTAGATCCCTTCCGCCGTCGAGAGAGCGTGTGAGAGAGAGAGGTGGGGGTAGAGATAGAGACGGGGTAGACCTGCGTGAGCGTCTAAATGAAGTAGGAGAACGGTTCACCTCTGACCCGCCGTGACGGGGGAAATAAAGAAAACCTGGGGCTTAATCCACGCAGGCATCTTACAAGGCACCCGCTTTCTCTGTACGCCGGGGGTCCGTATCGTCCTGACCCCAGCGGCCCGCCTTTATCTGTTCATCGACACCTCTCTTTAACGGCGGGCTGAATTAACAGGCTGGCGGGGCAGAGGGTTAGCGATTAACACACATCACCCGCACAGCGTGGAATTAAGACACACACACACATTCACTCACACGCACACATGCTCACACATACATCACCCGCAGAGCACTGTGTTAAAACACCTTCTCTCACACACATGGACACACACATTTAAAACACATACGTATGCTCACACAGACACACACATACACACTCACAAAATTAAAATCTACACACACTCACATTTAACATGCACCCAGAACAGCATTGGAGCACACAAAGCAATAAATTGAAATACAGATCTTAAATATTTTGCTTTATTTAAAATAAACTGTGTAGCACTTTATCAAACTTTCCTCATATTTTTGTATTTCATTGTTTTGGTATTTTAAAATTATTAAATAATTCAATGCCGATGAAGCAATTGAAATGAAAGAAAAATAAACTAAATGATTAAACTATGTTTATTGTGACACAAAACTGTTATTTGTAATAAATATTTCCTCGTATAATAACATTCAATGATTAGCCTTGCCAGTGTCAGGGAAAAGGAAAAGAAAACAATAAAAAAAGCAGAATAAGCCATAATCCTGGCAGCTGGTTCATTTTAAAACTGTTGTCTCTTTCTAAACACGATTGAATATTAGCTACTTGTATATATCCAGGTGTTTTCCTGCTGTGACTGTGTGTGTGGCACCGCGTGGCACTAAAAGACAGGCGCGGGGATCTGTGTGCGTGTTTATGGGCCATGTAATGCCCACCCAGATTAGGGCGTGCATCAGGAAAAGTGGGAAATTGCATCATAAAAAGAACACAGTGAAGCAGGCAGTCAGATGAATTCAAAAGCCTGCCCTATAAAGTCACACAAGTCACAAAAAAAATAAAACACATCACCCATAATCCTGTTCGCCCCCTTTTTTATTTAAATCTATATATATATATATATATATAAAGAACTACAAGCATTTGGAGAAATGTCGCTCATTGCTCTTTTTGGGGGGGTTGGGGGGGCACCGTGATGAACATTTTAAAATAATTATGCATAATTCA
>NW_027468664.1:13761353-13766353 GCF_046254945.1 Alosa pseudoharengus
CGTAATGCGACGCACGCTTTAATGGGCTTTCATGCTCTCTCTCTCTCTCTCTCTCTCTCTCTCTCTCTCTCTCTCTCTCTCTCTCTCTCTCTCTCTTTTTCTCTCCCTCTCTCTCCGCGGCGTAGAGTAGCGTGCCGGAGAAGTCCGGAGTGATGTGACAACAGCCGACTGCTACACCACACAGGAAGTAGACGCATACATGTAATCACGGTAACAATCTGCGGCTGTGACGGTTCCACTATTGGCCTTTAGATCTGTGAGAATGGTGGCAGTTTATTAATTAGAGCGTGGTGCAGCGCATTGCACAGTTGATAGAAAGAGAGAAAGAGAGAGAGAAAGAGAAACACAGAAAAGGGAAAGAAAGAAGGAGAGAGAAACAGAGGGTATTCATGGCGGGACATTTAAAAGGAGAGAAAGAGGGAGGGAAAGGTAAACTGGGAGTGAAAGAGAATGGTTAGTTGTTCAGTTTTTGCTGTTTAGCTTGAGGAGCTCACATCTGTCAGCACTTGTGTTTCTGTACAGCACTGGAATGTGGTGGTGGTGTTGTTGGCCCGAGTGGCACCACCACCCAAACGAGCCCCAGTGAACTTGGCAGTGCCTCCCCCTATTTATCTGACCTGACCCGACGCTCCACGAGAGGTCGCCACGAGGGGTCACGCCAAACCTGCCACGCTCAAAGACACCCTTTGTCCCCCAGGCCAGAGAAATCTGTTACAAATATTTACCTTGTTGAGGAGGTGGTGTGTGTGTGTGTGTGTGTGTGTGTGTGTGTGTGTGTGTGTGTGTGTGTGTGTGTGTGTGCGTGAGAGAGAGAGAGAGAGAGAGTGAATGCGTGGGTTGGCATTCTGCCAGAGAGACTAGGGGCTGTTAAATTTGCGGTGCATTCCTGAACGAGTCTGCCCACCCTGGCTCCTCGAACGCGGGCTAAAATTATACTCCCTTCGTTTTTATTAATGAGCTCATGCTGCCACTCATTATTAGCTATTTATTGCGTCAGTGCATGGATCCCCCGTCTCTCATCTAGCTTGGCACGATCTGAGACATCAAAAGTGTAAATAACATATTCCAGTATTTTAATTTTGAACACGACTAGAGTTATATATTATTGAATCTGTGGGTGTTTTTTTATATGGAGATTACTGATTAGTTGTATGACTGGCTGATCAATTCTCTGTTTTGTTTGTTTGTTTGTTTGTTATTTAGTTAGTTTGTTTTTATGTGTTTGTTAGGGAGACATAAGCTCTTCACAGATTCCTAAATTCCATGCTCTGAGCATTCTCGCTCACTGCTAACAAATACAGGTTCAGACGTCTGCTTAATTTTTCACACATTTTTATTCCTCTGTCATAAAACCCCAGCCTGCCAGCTCGAAGAGGTATAAAAGCAGCTGTCTTCCCCCCTTTACCCTCTCTTTACCCCCAACACCTGGACCCTGCTCCACCCCCACCCCCAGCCCCCCAACGCCAACCCAACATTGGCATTCAACAAAGCCAGCACGTCCTGTGTAACCCCCCCCACCCCACCCACCCCCACCCCTCCATCACCGCCACCACCAGCATCGTCCGAACATAATCTCGACTAACTGACAAGATTTAAATTGAGGAGACATCTTCCACTGATTAGCCAGCACACCCACAATTATCCAACTGGGGTGTCAAGCCAGGTTTAACATCTCCACTGATTCAGCTCTCAGGAGACATCCTGAGGAAGGGGGAATGCAATCGCCTTTAATAACGTCGGGCTCCTTGGCTCTGAGCCTGCTCCGCTCACTCCCCACCACAACCCCCCAGTGCTGCCCCACGCCTCACACCCCAACCCAGCCAAGCTGGTCCCGACCACTCAGGCTCCCTTCAAAATTAACCTTTCCTGCGAAAATATCATTTCGCACAAAATGAAGCACCGAGTGATTTCCCCCCCTTCTCTCTCTCTCTCTCTGTCTCTCTTTTTTCAGAATTCTTTCCTCTTCCTCTCCTGTGGAATAATTTATTCAAATTACTCAACTCAGAACAGCAGAGCAATCTACAGCCCAAATGGACCCCCTGAATTTCCACCTTTCTTTTTTTCTTTATTTCTTACTTTATTATTTTTTTTATTATTATTTTGAGTAATGTATTAAAAAAAAAAGTTTGCAACTGCTTTCCTATTACTCTTTCTCCTCACAAATAATGCACTTCCTTTCTACCTTTTGCCTTCCCCTTGCTCCTGGTGGGCATGCTCTTCGTTAAAATTCAACACTCTTTTTTTGTGCAAATCAGGGTTGATTAGCTTTCCCTGTTGCAATGTTATTTTAGTGGAAAGCGCCATAGGGTTGCATATGTAGATTTTTTTCGCTGTAACGTGGCGCTACTTGACCCCCTTTCCTACACTAATGTAAATGTTTGGGGCCACTGAGTTGCCACAGAAACTACCTCAGTAGTGCGGGGCCCTTGCGTGACAGACACCCCAACCATGGCCTACTTTTCACTGCTCCCGCGTTTTCCCATGGTGCATCGGGGCCATCAGCGCGCTTTAGAATCCCACTCAATCACCGCTCTTGTTTTATGTTGTTTTATTTTTTTATTTGCCGCGCTAATGAACTGTTTTCTGATAGCTCAGTAGAAAGAGAGAGGAGAGGAGAGAGAGGAGAGAAAACAGGACACAAAGCAACGTGATAAATTATTTACTGTTTTGTTTTACTAATTGATCTGTTTGGGGAGCAGGGATGAAAGCGGGAGGTGGGTCCCTCAGATCCCGGCGCTTTCACACGGCATTTATCCACAAGTCACCATCAGGTCCCCACAGATGAATAATGAACCAAACAAAATCAAATAATTATCATCGGGGACAGAGCACAAGTCCCTGACAAATACCAGAATTTACCTTGGTGTGTTACGCCGCACACAACAAAGCTTTGGGAGATGGGAGTGTCGCACACACACACACACACACACACACACACACACACAGATATACACTTGTGCATCTAAGTAGGGACTTTTAAAGGACGTCCTCCAACTTAGTTCCTTTTTTCTCACCCATCTACCCACAAAAACACATTGAAACTCTTGTGATACATTTTGTTCAACCTTTTGCATATGTGTGATTCTTTAAATACAAAAGGTCTTTGCGTCACATTATACGCCTGGTTGTGAGAGTGGGGGGTTTGTGTGTGTGTGTGTGTGTGTGTGTGTGTGTGTGTGTGTGTGTGTAGGGGTGGGGGTGGGGAGGCTGTAGAGTAAGATTACAGAATCCCTGCCTTTGGCATAATTAAGGACTTTAAACTACATTCAGCAGATGAGCTATTTTTGCAGGCGATTAAGAGAAAGGAAAGTGTTATGTTCCGGCATAAATTAGCCAGATTACTTCACTTGTGTTATGACTAATAGAGCATTATTTCACCAAGGGGGGAAGAAAAAAATCACACGAGGTAGTACTTAATATGGTGGCTTGAGCAGGGTGCAGTGCTCAGATCTCGTTACTCTGATACGAAGGCATACATTACCACTATTGAATTAGCATGATGTTCATATATGCATGAATGTGTGTGTGTGTCTATGACTGTGTGTGTGTGTGTGTGTGTGTGTGTGTGTGTGTGTGTGTGTGTATGTATGCAGATGACGGTGGACATGTTTTCTAACGGGGAAATTGCGCTTACGAACAGGTTCAAGGTCAAGAAATGAGTCGATGAGCGATGTGGAGATTCTCTCTCTGGACACGCGTGTGCTCGGTGTATATTCGCCCCTGCATGCAAAGGGTCTTCGGACAATCAGCCTCCTGCACACGAGGACCTGACTCTCAGCTATTAGCACAGACCCATGAGGTTCCTGCGTGCTAATTTCAGAAGGGTGCAATGTGTGTGTGTGTGTGTGTGTGTGTGTGTGTGAGAAAGAGAGTAAGTGAGAGAGAGAGAGATTCTCCAGCTCCTGTGTGTGAAAATGCGGAGGGTATTAATCTGAAATGAGATATATTCCCTCCCTGGAAGACGAGGTCTTTTAAAAAAAAAAAAAAAAAAAAACAGCGTGAGGAGGAAAATTATGGAGTGACACATCCTTCCTCTCCATTTCAGTGATGCTCGTAATGCGGTTAACAAAGTGACACATTGTATTTGATGCGGCGTGTTTATGCCGTTTACACGCTTGTCACCTGGCACGTGTATCCTTTTATATTCTGGTTTACGCAGACATTCACTACTAAACAATATGCTGTAATTCTGTTTGATTTGGAAGACAGCTTGTGTGCAAGGCAATGTAATAACACACTAATACTGGCGTTATCACTCACGTCTTTTGTGCTTTAAAAAACAGGATTGGAGGGTCCTGAAATACAATTATTTAAATTGTATTGGGAAGCCTACATTCCAACCTTTATAACAATCTTATAAATATTATTTTCTGGCCCAATTTGATATGAAGAAAATTAGTATCTGAATGACATTTGTCTTTTTTTTAATCTTGAATAAAATGTATTTTCATTGGGTACCGTGTCATTGTTTTAAGACAAGGAGACACTATTACTGACAAAATAGAACCTGCTCATCCACCTATTCTGGCAAATATGAAGATGCAATCCAGAATTAATGAAATAAATAAATAAATAAAAGCGTGGGCGGAGGAAAAGCTGTCATAATTATCCAGCGATCCTGATATTAAAGCAGACAGATCTATCTAGAAAGGTGAGGCCGCAAATACAACGCGTGTTTTCCCCCAACCCCGGTGTCAATCACACAGCCGGGTGCATTTTAGCGGAGTCAAGCGCCTCTGCCTAAATGCATCATTTATGAAGGGAGTAAGCAGCTTAACCCAAGCATGCTAGCGTTGCAGATATTAACAGGAGACACCCATCTCAGAGCGGGGCTGTGTTTGATGTGATTGGGCCCTAGGTAGTGATATGCAGTCCCAGGGAACTTTTCCTGTCTTTCTTATTTCCTTCATTTCTTTTTTTCTGGTACAACAAAGCACACTGTGTTTGTAGTTGTCATTAGGCAACAATGCCGTCCCCCCCACACTCCTCCTCCTCCGCCT
>NW_027468664.1:13771353-13786353 GCF_046254945.1 Alosa pseudoharengus
CAATGGCTGCATAATTTATAATTGACTGCAATCAGCAAAGTCAGAAAGATGATGGAATCCTTTGTGGATGTTTTTTTTTCCTTTCTTCTTTACAGGGTTGGTTGTCTTTGAGATGGTGGAAGGATTTAGAGTTTTATGCTGTTTTCTTTTTCTTTCCCTGTTGCTTGATTCAGTTCATTGCAGATTCCTCTGTCTCATTCAGAAGACTGGTCCCTGTGAATCTGAAGCAAACATTGTTTAGCTTATCTACAAAAACGGGCTCTTCATATATGACGAGGATATCATTGTCTGCATATTGCGGCGTTCCAGTGAGTCAAGTGGCAAAATATTTAAGAAGAAATGGTCGAATCACAGAATCAGTTGACATGGAGATTACTATACCTCAAGTCTGATTAACATAACCATATGCCCCACACTCTACCAGGAAAAAAAACGCACACAAAAAAAAATCTGAGTTAGGAAAAAAGGCTTTGAGAAGGATGTTCTCCCTCCCTCTCCCATTTCTTTCAGGCAATGTCAAGGCAAAACTGAAGTAATGGCTAAATAGCAGACCCTGGCGATTGTACTGAGTGCTGAATAGACGCTAATGATATGTTTTTCATCCTGACAGTGTAAGTAACTGCTTCCTTCCTTTGATTTCGGTTGATTGCCTGCATGACAGGCATGGTAAGTGTCTGGCCCTTGGTCTCTTGAAATACTGTATAATGTGCAGAAATCAGAATGCCTAACTGCTATATCATCATAATCAAGTCAATATGCATTTTTTTGTTCTTTTTGTTTTACCTTTTTGATTTCCTGCAATAGAGGGGAAGAATATGATAAGATACACACACACACACACACATATACTCAGACACGCGCATTCAGTCACACATACAGTACACACACACACACACACACAGGTGTGTTCTGGTGTGCATACTTCAATCAGAAGGAGAGACGGCTGACTCCCCAAGCATATTTATGTGTGCATGTGTGTGTGTGTGTGAGAGAGTGAGAGAGAGAGAGAGAGAGAGAGACAGACAGACAGACAGACGTTGTGTGTGTGTGTGTGTGTGTGTGTATGAATGCGCGTGTCTGAGTTTGAGTCTAAGTATATCAATCTCGTTACTACCATTAATGTCACTCCCAGCTCATCACTCTCAAATTATCTTTAATAATGAATGGCTTTTGGGCATAAATGTTAATGTGCAAGTGCCCAGGACTTTCTGTTCTGAAAATGACATTCCGCATTTAACCTCTCCATATCCTTACTGCTACACAGCTTTCATGTCATCTCCAAAAAAAAAGCAAAAGACAGAAAAAAATCACACATCAAGAAAATTCAAGTCCACTCACTCAAGTTTTACATATCAAACTTTATTGTAACGTTTCAGTCCTACTTTTTACGTAAGAAAAATGGGGATAGAACTATGGTGCTTTTTCTCATCTCATCCTTGTCTAATTGTATGAAATGAGTGATGGTGTTATATTGTTCAAACAGAGCATCGCTCCAGCAGAGGATTTCTATAGGTAGACATTTCAATTAAACTCCCTCTCTAATCTAACACAGAAGCAGTGGCACTGAAATATCTGTGAGCTAACTTCTCACATGTGCTTCCGAGTTATCCTAAGAAGCCTGAACTTGAAAAATAAGAAAGATGTTGGCCAAATTGATTTTTCCCTGTGTTCACGATAAGAATCCATATTTAAACTGTACACACAAATGGATTACTGCTCAGTCAAAATGGCCTCTGACCTGAACGAGGCCGCCTGAGGGATCCTGTGGACCTGATTAGCTTTGGAGAGATGCTTTAATCTAGTGTGTATTGATTACCTCTTTGCTAATGATTCCTGTGATCAGTGCTAAATGCCCACAGTCAATAGCGGTCTGGTTAAACAAGTTGTCCTCGACCCTATGGGTTGTCTGAGAGAGAGTGAGAAAAAAATATTGTTGATTTCTTTGGTTTAGGGAGAAAAAAAGCCCTTTTTTGGCTTCAGAATATGTACTGTAAGCATCGCTGTTTAGACCTGGAAAACAAGATGAGCTCTGCAGCTTTGTGGCTGAAAATTTAATTATTCACTCTAACCTCTGTACAACCCATCTGAGAGTGTGCCTCAGGTTGTGGTGGATGTGTGTGTGTGTGTGTCTGTGTCTGTGTATCTGTGTGACTCTCTGTGTAAAGAGTTTTCTCTTTACACAGAGAGTCATGGTATAGGAGCGATGAAGTCGCCCATTACACATTATGACCGTTAGAGTAAAATGCGTGTGTGTGTGAGCATGAGTGAATGTGTATGTGATGACAATGATGATGAGGATGATGATGATGATGATGGCAAAGACAAGAGCTTACTGTATTTGAAGGTGTGTGTGTGATGATAGCAGAATTGATGGGAGAGATTTGAAAGTGCTGGCATGCAAACATTTAGTGTGTGTGTGTGTGTGTGTGTGTGTGTGTGTGTGTGTTTGTGTGTGTGTGTGTGCATGTGTGTGTGTGTACGTGTGTGTGTTTGTGTGTGTGTGCATGTGCGTGTGTAAGTGTGTGTATGTGTGTGTGTTGGATCCCTATGCTGGTAGCAGGATTGATGGGAGGAGTTTGAGAGGGCTGTGTACGGCACACAAACATTTGTCAAACGGCAAGGTGCGACAGGGAGCAGGTGCCACGGAGAGCGATGCAGCGTATTTGTCAGATGAGTTTTAGAAAATGCCACGCACCGATCGTCAACCCTCACGAGATGCCGTGAATCTGACAGGTATATATATTTTAAAACAAATTGTTTGGCTCCTCCATCCCTCTTAGCCTCCATACTGTATGCTCTCTCTTCTCTCTCTCTTTCTTTATTTCTCAAATTACTCCCTCCATATTCCTCCATTTCCCCATCCACCTCGGTCTCTAGATCTCTTTCCCCATGGATCTCTCTCTACTCTGTCCCTTTTCCTTCTCTCTCTCCCTCTTTCTCTCTCTCTTTCCCTCTCTCTCTCTCTCTGTCCCTCCTGACAGGGGCCAATGGGATTAGTGGTCCCAGTCAGGGGTTGTCAGGAGCAACAGCCAATAGGCAATCAAAGTGGTATGAGTCACCGAAACAAAGGCCACTGCTCCATACATTTTTTACTTCTTTTTTTCCTTTCCTCCATTTCTTTCTTTCTTTTCCCCACCTCTCTCTCTCTCTCTCTCCATCTCTCCTGTGCGGAGGTGTGCCAGAGAGGTTTGCATGTATAATTAAATGCAGTAGGAAGCCCAGGCCACTTAATCTTCCCCCTAATGGCGATTTCTCTCCATCAGCATGCACCTCTGGGGGGGGGGGGGTGGCGCTTGGTGTGTTGAGGGGGTTTGGGTTGGGGGGTGGGGGTGGTGGTAGGTAGGACCCTGAAGACCACTTCCCAGGTCAGCCGCGTCTCCTGGCTGTCACCACCGAATGTGTATCAGCAGGGAGAGGCTGGGCTGTTCGCCTGAGCCACTGCCTTAAACCATTCATCATGGCTTTGTTACTCCCAGAATTCATAGGGCAGAGGAAGGGGTCCTGCACAACCACTATTTATCATCTAGAGAAAAAGATATGTACAAATATATATGTACCTGTGTGTGTGTGTGCGTGCGTGTCTGTCTGTGTGTATGCATGTGTGTGTGTGTATGTGTGTGTGCACGCGTGCGTGTCTGTGTGTGTGTGTGTGTATGCGCGTGTGTATGTGTGCGTGTGTGTGCGTGTCTGTGTGTATGTGTATACATGTGTGTGTGTGTATACATGTGTGTGTGTGTGTGTGTGTATACATGTGTGTGTGTGTGTGTATACATGTGTGTGTGTGTGTGTGTGTGTGAGTGTGTGTGTAAGCATGTGTGTGTGTGTGTGTGTGTGCACAGTATGTGTGTGTGTGTGTGTGAGGAGGAATGGAGGTAAGGTGGAGGGGTACCGGTGATGCATATTTCACATACAACCTGTGCTCACCTCTCTTAGGCCTTCATGGCTTTGTTAGGCAAACCCTGCCCTCTGGATCACCTCACTCTTCCTCTCTCTCCTGATCGGTCTTTCTCTGAGTGCCTCTGGATCACCTCACTCTTCCTCTCTCTCCTGATCGGTCTTTCTCTGAGTGCCTCTGGATCACCTCACTCTTCCTCTCTCTCCTGATCTGTCTTTCTCTGATTGCCTCTGGATCACCTCACTCTTCCTCTCTCTCCTGATCTGTCTTTCTCTGAGTGCCTCTGGATCACCTCACTCTTCCTCTCTCTCCTGATCTGTCTTTCTCTGAGTGCCTCTGGATCACCTCACTCTTCCTCTCTCTCCTGATCTGTCTTTCTCTGAGTGCCTCTGGATCACCTCACTCTTCCTCTCTCTCCTGATCGGTCTTTCTCTGAGTGCCTCTGGATCACCCCACTCTTCCTCTCTCTCCTGATCGGTCTTTCTCTGAGTGCCTCTGGATCACCTCACTCTTCCTCTCTCTCCTGATCGGTCTTTCTCTGAGTGCCTCTGTCACTATGTGTCTCATTCTCTGCTCCACTCATGGCTCATTTTCTTTGTCTCTACTCTAAAAATGCAGTGTCTCTCTCTACAGGTTAGTTTTAATGTCCATTTATCTTTTTGCCCCTCTTACTCTATCAGTCAGTCTCTCTCTCTCTCTCTCTCTTATTCTCCCTCGCTCTCTTTCATTCCTCTCTCTGTAATTCTCTCTCTCTCTCTCTCCTTCCCACCCTCCTGCCAGTAAGCTATTCAATTACGCCCGGTGGACAGCGGGCCCACTATACGCTTGCTCCCCGCGCTGTGATCATCGCCTCGACAAGAGCAAAATGAGGCCAGTTTAGCTACATTTCTGTCCGCCTTTTTCTTATGTCTTTTCTTTTTTTTTTTAAATGTGAAATGTATGCCCTCTCAAAAGGAGCCGCTTCTGTGATGAAGCAAAAAGAACTCATGCCTGCGAACAAGACTCCCGGTAAATTTACTACACTCAGAATATCAGAGTATTTCCCTCCCAGGAATAAGCCTGCATTAATGTAGACTAGGCTCAGTGTGAGAGGAGCGGCTAATCTGGCTGTTTTAAGTGCCATAGTGAAACTGTCGGCGGGTAGTGGTGGCCGAAGTGGGCAGTCAGGATGGTCAGGACTTTGAGTAATGGTAAAAAACATTGAAATTATCGATCTCTCTTCCTCATTTCATTTTTTATTGTGAAATGTGTTAAAAAAAATCTTCATGTGACTTTTTTTTTTTTTTGCATTGTTAAACTTGTGGAGCAGATTTTTATGTGGTAGTGGTGGAGAGTGAGAGAGGTGAAGGACAGTCCAGTGTGTGTGTTTGTGTGTGTGTGTGTGTGTCTCCATCTGGTTTTGAGCAAGAGTGTGACAGTGCTTGGCGTCGCCCAGGGCTGTGGCCAGCCTTGAGTGTATGATGACGGCTGGCAGAAAAAGAAGAGACATAGAGAGAGGGAGTAAGAGGGAGAGAGAGAAAGAGAGAGAGGGAGGCAGAGAGAGTCAGAGACAGAAAGAGAGAGAGGGCTTCCCCAGGAGAGCACTGGGAGGGCCCTCGTTGCGGATGAGTGCCCTCGCCCCACACTGGAGACTCGAACGGTCCAGCGACAGTGCAAGGTGCCTGGGTGTGTGTGTGTGTCTATGTATGTGTATATATAGTCTGTGTGTGTGTGTGCGCGTGTGTATGTGTGTGTGTAGGTGGGGGGGGGGGGGGGACTGCAAGGAAGAGAGATAGAGGCTGTGATTTAGTCCAAATGGGCCGCAGTGGTGATCTCTATAATACAGACTATTATGTGGTCCCGCCACTGACACTAATGGGAGGTTACAGTGGTTTAAAATGATTTAATGGGCCCCAGGTTGGGCCCCTAATGGTCCCGCTCCTGCTGCAATGCGTATTATGAATGTGAATGACAGTGTTGTGAAGTGCCTGTGTTTTTTTCCCCTCTCGTTTCATTCCCCCTCCCTCCCTCACACACACACACACACATACACATGCACACACACACCTTCCCTCCCTACCTCACTTCCTCCCTTTATTCTGCATCTGCTCAAATAGTGTGACAGGTGCCTTTGTGTGTGTGTGTGTATGTGTGTGTGTGTGTGTATGTCTGTGTGTCACTATGTACCTTGTGTACTAGTGTCTCACCTTTCTTTCCTTGAACTGAGTTGACTTGAATGCCCACACTGAATATTAGGGTACTGGGCTAGGTGCTGTGTGTGTGTGTGTGTGTGTGTGTGTGTGTGTGTGTGTGTGTGTGTGTGTGTGAAAATGTTGCATTCCTCTTGCATACAGTTTTGTGTATTAAAGTCTATAAGTCTTTTGACAACAGTTATTTATGTATGTGTGTGAGTGTGAGACGTGGTAAGCGGTACAGTATGTGTTGGTGTTAGATGGTCTCACACAAATGCTTCAGATTCCTTATACCGGGTAGTTTTCAATGTTCTGCCCTAGATAACATTCTGGGTTAAAAATAACTTCCATCACCTTTCCTTGCACCGAGTAATTGCTTAATTGTTTCAATGATTCCCTGAAATCATTGCAGAATAAAATCCTTTCTCATTATCTCCTCTATGTGCTATGTAACAATTGGCCGGAATTCTCCGGAAATTGCACATTGAAATAGCTGATGGCCCTTTCATACTGAAATAGATTTACTGATATAGAAATAAAACACAAAGAGATGAGCAACCCTGGAGAAGGAGATAATAGATGTCCTCACACATCGGGGTCCAGTCCAATCTTGTGGCTAGATAAAGATGTTAGATGTTTTCGGTGGAGTCCAGGATCTGTTCTTGCTCTGCTCATTAGGGAGGGAGAAGAAAGTGCAAACGATGACTTCTGAACTCCTCCAGCTGACTAAAAGAAAGACAAAAGGAAGAGGAAATAAAAAAGAAAAAAGATGGACAGCAGACGGGGGAAAAACTAGCTTGAAGGCATCGTCAAATTCCAAGTGTGGCCATCAGACAGCTATCAGACAGTCTTCTCTTTACTGTAAACCAAACAACTTTGGCTACTCAGTCATTCTGTAACCCTAGCTTTGTTAAGCTTTGACAGCTTAGCTACAACTTGTGCGTAGTATAGTGTTTAAAGCGCTCAGTTTATAAATGCATGCTCTTTCTTCCCATGAAAAATCTCCTTCTCTTATGCATTATATTTATCATGCTGCTCCACCATTGCCACAATCTATTCTGTGTTAAAGATTTAAGAGCTGGCTCCCTTTCTGAGCGATTTATTTACAACAGCAAACTGACAGCACATACTGTGTATTGCTGTCAATTTGCTTACAGCTTGCAATTCATTGATACACAAAGTCATATTACATCATATTATATTATATATTATGTCACGGGACTTAAGACTTGACCAGAATTCTTTTCTCTTTCTAGTATTCTGATTTGTTCTCTATTTTTAACAAGTTTGTTACAAAATGCTTTAATCATTGTGATATAGACACCACTGGGTGCTGCAGCGAAGCTTAACATGCCCTGCGCTCTTATTTCCAAAACTCTGATTCTTCTCTCATTCTTCTCGGACTGATGGAGACTTGGCTCTGGACCAAGAACAGGGCCCGCGTGTGTCCCTCGATGTTGGAAGGGATGGATAAGAGATTATAAGACACGAGGAAAGGTAAGGACCATCACTCTTTTTTTTCTCTCTCTCTGAATGAGGATAATGATGAAAGCAAAAAGAGAAGAGAGAGAAGATGCGTCTGAAAAGAAAAGATGGAGGGAGAGAGAGAGAGAGAGAGAGAGAGAGAGAGAAGGGACTGAAAAGAGGGATGTGAAGAGAGAGATGAATGGTGGGAGAAAGGAGGGACAGACAGAGAGAGAGAGAGAGAGAGAGAGAGAGAGAGAGAGAGAAAGAGAGAGAGGAGGATTGACAGTGCGGGCAGTCATTACACGCTGGATTGAATACTAGATTACTCCAAAGTGGCTTAGGGTCAACTGGCTGTGTGTTCCCTTTTGCCACTCAATGACTCTAATACCCCAGTGCTGTATTAGGCAATTACTTCAAAGCCTGGACGGCAGTCACCTTCTCCCTCTCTCCCTCTCTTTCTCCATCTCTCTCTCTCCATCTATCGGCTTTTTTTTTTATAACACCTAACGAAATGACTGCCGGGTCCTAACCCAACAGCGACCCTTGCAGAAGAAAATCATCTCCATTTTGAGACAATCGTTCACCGTCTGCCTCTCCACTTCCCCTAACACCCCCCCCCCCTTCTCCCACCCCTTTAAAATGACCACCTGGAAAAATGTGAGCAAATCTAATACCCCCCCCCCCCCCCGCGGTCTCCCACCACCCCAGCAACTCCTCTCTCCCCCATCCGTACTGCCACTCTTCCATTTTATCTCTGTCCATTTCAGTGGCCCTCCTCTTAACACTGTCGGGCTAAATTGCTCCAGTGAGCATGTCACCAGCACCATTCTTCTGCTTGAATGATATGACCTTTAGGTACGTCAGTGACAATTACAGGAACCAAGAAATTGAATTATTAGCTTTTTTTTCTGCCAGCGGACCCCAAGTAGGCGTAGCTGTAAAATGCGGTAATTATTTAGCTAAATTGCCATATTATATTTTCCCCCTTCCTTTTGGAAAGTGAGCAGTGAAAGAAAGTGGGGGTGAATAAGACGAGTGCCCACTCTGTTCCCTGTAGTGCAGAGAGAGAGAGAGAGAGAGAGAGAGAGAGAGGTGGGGGGGAGGGGGGTAGCGAGGTTTGATTTATAGTAAGTACAGGAGGTTCAATACTGCAGAGTCGTATAGACCGTCAATGGCGGGGAAAAGTGACAATTTTTTATCAGGAGAAAGATTGTGATTTGAAATGGAAGGACAGAAAGAGGGAGGTAATGAGTGACAAAAAGTGAGTGAATAAAAGAGAGAGAAAAAAATAAGAAAAAGATTTAGGGGGAGAACGAGAGAGAAAGAGTCTGAAGATGTGAGAGAGAATGAGTGAGAGGAAGAAAGTGAATAAGCAAGACAAAGTAGGTGAGAAGAGAAAAAGAGGAAGAAAATGAATCAGTGTGTATAAGAGAAAACGAGAGAGAGAGAGAGCGAGAGAGAGAATGACACCAAAAGGGAGAGAGAGAGGAAAAGAGAGAAACAAACAGACGAGCACCTCTGGTGACTGCTTGCGCGCCCTTAGCCAAGAGGGAAGCCCAGTAAATCCAAAGGCTCCTGTCACATCCTGAGCTACCTCTCCAAGTGCTCTCAGTGCTTAATTAATCTGTAGTAGCCTACCGCGGGGTGTGTGTGTGTGTCTGTGACAGTATTCTTTCTTTTTCTCTTTTTTCTTCCTTGCCTCCCCCCACCCCCCATTTTCACCTTGTTCTCATATTTGTCTTGTTGTTGTGGCTGTTGATATATGGATTATTTGTGCAGAGGTGCTTCAGGGTGGCACACTTTGGGTTGCATTGCATTTGGATGCCCATATGCACACACACCCGTCTCCATGCCTGCCTGCCTGCCTCCCCATCAGCCTGCCTGCCTGCGTGCGTGCGTGCATGACTCTGGGTTGATTATGGTGTCCGATGAGGAGGCGAAGTCTAAACCGCGCTGTCGCTAATTAGGTAGACGTCTGAGCGGAATGGATGACTACGGGGTCCTCTCAAGGTCACTCCCCCTACTCTCCCAAGGCTGGCAATAAATCTGAAGTTTCTCTCGAAGGGTGGGGTATGGAGGTTGGGGTGGGTGAGTGGGTTGGGGGGGGGGGGGGTGGTATGGGGCGGCAGGCGAATATGAAGATGAAAGTCCCTGGACGACTTATTTTCTTTTCTTTTCTACTCTTCCCTCTTTCGTCGCCTGAACCGTCTTCCCTTTGCTCTGCACATCGAGGTCTAAGTGCTGTCATCTATGCACATGGAGCAACATTAACCTTTTCCTTTCAACCCCTCCCTCGCTCCCTCTCTATCCCTCTCTCCTCCACCTCCTCCTTCTCTCCATGTCCTCTGTTCGGCATTTGTTTTTCGGTGCCATACTTTGACAGAAACATCCACAAATTAGTGCCCCATGTGTGTATGGTGCCTGTGTGTGGGTGTATGTTTTGCACATGTGTGTATATGTCTATTTATAATGTGGCGGGTGATTTATTGGGCTGTCTGGGTTATTTGTATACGGTTGTGTTTGAGTGGGCGTTTGTGTGGATAGAGAGATATTTGTATGTGCACAGAATTGTGGGTAAGGGTTTGTGTATTTATTTGGGTGTGCACTCATTAGTTTGTTTTGTGTGTGTGTGTGTGTGTCTGTGTGTGTCTCTTTTCCACTGTGTGTGTGTGTGTGTTTCTGTGTGTGTCTCTTTTCTGTGTGTGTGTGTGTGTACAGTATGTGTGCAAATTTGTCTGTTGCAGGAATGAACAATACAACATGGGACCAATCAGGAAGTCCCAAATTCCTGTCACCTTGAAAGCACGACGGAGCAGAAGTCTTGATGAACCACCACCCCCCACCCCACCTCTAACCCCCCCACCCCCAAGGTGTCAGCCATCATCATGGTGACGAGGAGATTACCCCTACCAAGGGATGCTGATGAGGTTTAGGGCAAGTGTGTGTCCGTGTATGTGTGTGTGTGTGTGTGGGAAGGGGGTGAGATTGAGAGGAGGAGGTGGGGTTGAAAGAGGAGGGGGGGGGGTAGTTGCAGGGATGAGGGTACAATGTTATCTTCCGGTTGCAACACTCACACCCCATTTAGAGTGCCACTCTGCGGTGTGTCTGGAGAACAGAGGAGCTTCTGGGGGCTTGGCGGCGAGATCATTCATTATCTAATAGAGGGGTGCGATTTCCACGCACCATAAAGGACATTTGCGCTCTCACGCTCGCGCAAGCCCAGGAAACTCCATCACGCGCCTTTTAATTGTCCATGAACCGCCATTGTTCTGCCTGATCATGGACTGCTTGGAGAAGAGGGTGTTGGGGTGGGAGGGGGGGGGGGGAGTGAATGCATGGGGGTGGATGATATTTTCTAGAAGCTGTTCATTGTCAGAAGTGCGGGGGTGGGGGGGAGGTGGGGGCTGCGCATTATGTTGCGTTCATTATTTTCCCATCTGATTTTAAAGAACGTGTCACAGGAATTTACATAATTCTCCCAGCAACTCAAAGGAGAGCACTAAAAATATCTTTATGTGATTTGGACATGAGAATTCCAATAAGGGCCACGCAAAAGACTGTTAATCCACAGCGCGCTTTCAGATGTTGTTCATGGCAAATGGTGAGTATTTTTCCCTGAGCCTTTTCAGAGCATTAAGAGCTCACACTTTTTCAAGAATTTATGGAAGTTACCCTTGGAAGGGAAATAAACAGAAGATGACGAATCCTCTCAGTAAGAGTTACATTATAATCTTGCAATAAATAAATTTTTTGTCAAGTAACACCTCATGTTTGTAAGAAATACCTTTTCTGTGTGCAGTAATACATCATGGATTTAATGAATACCTTTTGTATATACATTATAATATATCATCTGTTGTAATACATTTCAGACACACACCCAACTCAGTCAACTAAGCTGAAAATAAATTCATTTATATCATGCACCCGTGTCACAGAGTAGTCCAAAGATCACAGAAAGTTCTGGAATCATTCGAGCAGCACAGCAGCACCAGACTGTACTGTTGCAGTCAGCTATGGCATGTGGTTTATCTCCAGAATATACAGAGGAGATGAGCAGCACATGCACTAGTGTGTGTGTGTATGATATGCATCCTACCTGTATGGCGGTTCATCTACTCATATTCTGGACGTATGTGTGTGTGTGTGTGTGTGTGTGTGTGTGTGTGTGTGTGTGTGTGTGTGTGTGTGTGTGTGTGTTGTAACGGTGCGGCTGCCCGTTACGGCTACAGTTTATTTCACACGGGAGCTAAACACACAGAACGGACAATCTGAATTACAAACAAACTTTATTTGTACACACGAATACAAACGGCATCCAGCATGGTTGCAATGGCAACTGCAAAATGCAAACGCATACGGGACAATATTAGTTAACAGCCTTACTTTCAGGGTGGCCAACTGAAGGTTAAGGGAACACGGACATTCAGTAAACTTTTCATTGTGTCGGACAATAGCGGAGGATACTTGTAATTGTCTGTTTGCTTCCTGGTCTGGGGACTGAGAAAAGACCCGACGGAAAGTCGCAAGGAACATTATAAGTTCGTGGAGTGTGACATACTGCACAAGCAGAGGTCAAGTGTGCAGAACAAGAGGGGTGCTTGGGACGTTCTGGTTATCTATGCCGTGTATTAGGTTATGAAATAATACAATAGGATTTCCTTCTTATGAAACTGGGTTTTATGGTATTGAATGTATTATTGGATATTTATATAGAGAAGGTGCGTTTTGTTAGATGATTGATTGATTGATTGATTGTGCATTGGTTTAGTCTGCAGAGTTAAATTCTGGTGGGACTATGGTTGAGAGCAGAAGGAGGTAGAATGGTCTGAGGTGAGCAAGTGATTGCCCCTTCTTATAGGCCTAAAACTCTTTTTGTGATTTGCAGCCTGTTTACCCTATAATTGAACAGGGTTGTCAAAGTTCATTTTGATATAGTTTTCGAAGTTTAGTGATGGATTTGAAGTTATTGTTTGGAGTTTGTTTTTTGTTGTTGTTTTTTTTCTGATTTCTCCAGACTGGTACATGCATGCTCAGCTGGTGGAAATAAAACCTTGGCGTTTTGAGAAACCTCAACACTGTCTCCTATTTCCATCACCGCAACGCCATCCCGACCACAGTGTGCATAGATCTCAGGCACATGACATATATTTGTGACACATATATTTGTGAATATTTGAGTATGTCGGGGAATGACAGGTATCTCTCTCTGTCTGTGTGTGTGTGTGTGTGTGTGTGTGTGTGTGTGTGTGTGTGTTTGTGTGTGTGTGTGTTTTTGTGTGTCAGTCATCTCTCTAGATGGGCAGAGCAGTTGAATGACAGGCGTGTGTGTCAGTGAGCAGAGAGTAGGGTACCCACATGTGATGTGAAGGAGCCCTGCTCTGGGGCACACTCACAATATTAACATGGGCACACCGCACCTTGACCAGCCAAATCCAAATCAACAGCCAGTGTGTGTGTGTGCATGTGTGTGTGTGCGTGTGTATGCATGTGTGTGTGTGTGTGTGTGCATGTGTGTGCGTGTGTGTGTATGCATGTGTGTGTGTGTGTGTGTGTGTGCGCATGTGTGTGGATGTGTACTGTGTGTGTGTGTGTGTGTGTGTGTGTGTGTGTGTGTGTTTGCATATGTATGTGTGTGTGTGTGTGTTAGTGTGTGTGTATGTGTAGTGTGGGTGTGTGTGTGTGTATATGTATGTGTAGTATGTGTGTGTGTGTGTGTGTGTGTGTGTGTGTGTGTGTGTGTGGCCTTGAGGAGCCACTAACAACACACACAGTGCTCTTTGTCTGTTTCCACTAACGCGGCTCTGTGTTTGGATGGATTATTTTACCACCAACCGGACTCCCGCTCCTGTGATGTTGTGCATCTCTTGGTAGTTGCTTAATAAGAGTGGTGTTTCAGGCCTGGTTTGTTCTCTTTCTCCATCTCCTCCTCTCAACCTCTCTGTCTTTTCCTCTCTCTCTCTCTCTCTCTCTCTCTCTTTCAGCCTTTCACTCTCCGTCCCTCTACTCATTTCTGGACGTATAAATAATGAAGAAGTGATGACTGATAATGCTGGAGAGTGGGGTCGCTGCATTAAAACAGCAGGCAGCCCCAGACTTTTTCAAGGTCACTTCTGAGGATGAGTATCTCTGTCTGTCTCTCTCTCTCTCTCTCTCTCTCTCTCTCTCTCCCTCTCTCTGACTGTTTCTCTCTTTTCCTCCCCTGAAATGTACACAAAGTCTAGCACATGTAGAGCAAGAACTATCAAGACAGACTACACACACACACACACACACACACACACACACACACACACACACACACAGCATATTTCATTGTGTCTGCCATTCTGCATATGGTCTGGAATGTATCTGGAATTCTTTGTTGTGTTGAAAAGAGTCAAATGACCACCTGGGAGTGGACAAGTGCATGACCTTACTGAACCACACCACACCCCCTGCAGGCAAATGACAGGAAGCAGACTGATCATTATTCTGAGTGAGAGTGTGTGCGTGTTTGTGTGTGTGTATGAGACAGAGAGAGGGAGAGACAGAGAAGTATCTATATGGAAAAGCATTTTCATTCCATATTCAGTCTTTTTTCTCATCCCTCTCTCTCTCTCTCTCTGTCTGCCTCTCTTGCATTCTTGCCCTCTCTTTTTGTCCGTCTCTCTTTTTCTCTGTATTCACTTCTAATAAGGAACCTCTTGGAGACCCTGATCTTCACAATCCAGCACCTTGGCCCAAACAGTTGGCACAGATGGCCAAACACCTGTATGCTGCTCTCGGTCTCACTCCCTCGCTCTAGTACTGTCTGCCTATCTGTCTGCCTGCCTGTCTGCCTGCCTGCCTGCCTGCCCGTCTGTCTGTTTGTAATAAACTCTTTCTCTCTGTTCTTTTGTCAGTGAATAACAACAGGTTTTGCCTCTGCGTGTGTGTGCGTGTGTGTGTGTGTGCGCGCGTGTAGGGAGCAGAGGAGGGGGTATGTTTTGTTCTTTTATCATTATTGGGGAAATGAGCATCATGATTTTTTTATGTTTCATTATTTCCAAGTGAAGCAGAAAGAATAAGTATTGATTGCTATGCAGAATTAATAAAGAAGCAGCCAGTAGACTTTTTTTCTTTCTTCCTTCTTTTCTTTGGGGGGGGGGGTGGTGTTTTTGTCTCTGTTGGAAAGTCGTGAAGGTATCTTGGCCAGACAGTGTGCTAACGGTGTATGTGTGTGTGTGCATGCGTGCGTGCATGTGTGCGAGCGTGTGTGTGTGTGTGTGTGTATGTGTATAAGTCTGTGTGTGTTATTTCCCCTCTCTCTCTCTCTCTCTTTCTCTCTCGCTTTCTTTAGAGAAGGCCACGCAGTCGTGAGTTGTATCTCTGCTGTGTTGAAGTCAGGCTGTGAAGAATAGATCTCCTTGCCTTCAACAAGAGCACGCCCTCCACACTTCATCTATCTTGGTATGGCTTTGTCTGTACCGTGACACACAAGCAAAG
>NW_027468664.1:13788853-13798853 GCF_046254945.1 Alosa pseudoharengus
ACACACACACAATGAGCCTTTGAAAACACGTTTCACGTACACAGGGGACTCAGAGATCAGAGCCAGGTAAACAGGGAGCTTGATAAGTGTTTGATTACTGTTCAATTTTTTATCCATCCCGAATAGGGGCATCTGCCACAGCGTCGCTCTATAGGGCCGAAGGACCACGGCCCCCCTGATATTAAGCATGGATTACAGCTGTCTAAGGCCAAGGCAAGGAGACAGCTCAGGAAATCAGAAAACACACACACACACATGTGTACACACACACACATACATACATACACACACACATACATACACATACGTAAATACACTTAGGACATAGGCCCCACCTCCACACACTCACACACACACATAAATAAACTTATGCTCCCATGCACAGTCACACACGCACAGTCACACACACACAGTCACACACACACATAGACTCCTTACACACACACACACACACACACACACACACACACACACACACACACACACACACACAAACCCACCAACTCCTGGGCTTACAGACCAGGCCATTGATCTCTAAGCTCCTTAACCCTTGTTTGTATGTGCCAGCACACGCCGCAGGACTGTAAGCTTGTTAAACGTGAAGTGCATCGCCCGTCATGTTCGCCTCTCATCTCCCATTTTCTGCAGGCTTATCCGCGCCTCCGGAACGGCCTCGTCCCATCCCCAGCAGCTGTAACAAGTCTATCCCGCCGGCTGCGAGATCAGATTTAGATGTTGACTGGAAATGATTGCTCTCTTCATCTCTGTCTGCCCCCTCTTATAACAAGATCATATATCATCCGTCACGTCAGGTGTCGGGAGACAAGAGAGGGGAATGTATGAGAGGAGTGTGTGTATGACGGGGTAGATTTGGCGGTAATGGGGTGTTTATCAAAGGAGGTAAATTATGGGATGTAATCTTTGACACCGCTCTGAAGCTGTGTCAATGGAAAATCAGTGTCTTTTTGCTTTGTGTGTGTGTGTGTGTGAATGTGTGTGTGTGTGTATGGGTGTACACACCCTTATCTACAGCTGGATTATGGAACTTGAGAGGGGGCATTGGCAAGAGATGTTTGTCAAGTTTGTTTTTACATGTGCCTTCTCTCTCTCATTCTGTCTCTCTCTTTCACACACACACACACACACACACACACACACACACACACACAAACAGAAAGAGCCCTAAATGCATCCTAACAAAACTTGCCAAATACGTACATACTGTACATACAGTATATGTACAATAAAGAACCAAAAATACACCATCCCCAATCTAGGAAAATGTTCACACACACACACACACACACATTCTTATATACACACACACAAACCTAAAAGACATCATCACCCCGACCCCAGACCTGAACTTCTTCTCTGGCTTCCTCCTTTCGGGCCCAGGTGTGTGTTGTGCTACCGCTGCTGCCTGACCCAGTAGATTACAATAGACTGGACCTGGGCTTAATCAGGCTGGTCTGCAGTCCACCTCTCCCTCCAAATATGTCATAAATAATTATAACTGTCCGCCTGCACTCCTCTGGGCCATGGATATGCTTGTTTAGCTTCAAACGCACCCAATCAATAGCCTTGTCATCTAAAATTTATGAGAACACCAGTTTTTTTTTCTCTCTCTCCATCCCTACCTTCCTCCCTCCCTCTCTGTCTCTCTTTCTTCCTCTGTCTGTTTTTATTTATTTATTTATTCATCAATGTATTTATTTACTTGTTTCTTTATTTATTTTCCGTGAGCGGCCGGGCTTTGCTGCTTTGCCGGGACCCTGAGGTGTGAAGCGGCCAGCTATCGGGGAACGTCGTGGGAGCGGGGAGATTATGGATCAAGGAATAGTGATTGACAGCTCATCCGGACGGAGGAGACCAGGGGAGCATGTCCAAAGAAAACAAGAAACAAGCCCCCACCCCCCCCACCCCCAAAACACCCCTCACCCACACACCAGTGTGTGTATGTGTGTGTGTGTGTGTGTGTGTGTGTATGTGTGTGTGCGGTTGCAAGCAAACAAATACTCACACACATGCACACACACATTTGAAGGTGCACACAGAGTTCAGTGCATACAGTTATGCACAGATATTTTACTATATTTAACATACCCTCAAACATCACACACACACACACACACACACAGATCATCATCATCAGCAGCAGCATCATCATCATCAGCATCATCATGCATACAACACATGCATTCAGGAGCCAACACTCACATGTACACATGAACACACACACACTTGACCCTCTTCTGAACACACACACACACACACACCTCTCCTCTGTAATTTCCTGTGGTGAGTAATTATGACAGATGATGAGCTGAGGCAATCACAGTGCAAGACACATCGTTACCGTGGCAGCCACGGCAGCGGTGGCGGCGGCAGGCCGGACAGTAGTCACCTTCAGAGAGGATGGACCGGTCTGACGAGACACTGGCCAGGAATCTCAATTAACCCTGAGACGCCCAGCGAAAACCCCCTCGATGCCTCATGACCCTGGACAGCTCCCCGCACTTCCTCCCTTCAAAGAAGCAGCAGTTCCTAGCTGTCGTCTCTAGCCCAGGCTCTGAGCTGTAATTGCATATGCGTGCATTACGTGTTTGTTAACACACACGGTTAATCTGTTCTGCATTTCTTGCCACAAGAACCACATTTGCAACCAGGCACGCGTCATGACGGTTGCAAGCCACTTGTTTTGAGAGTGAGAGTTCTTGGCTTAAAATCAAATTATGGCTTCAAAGAGAGATGGTGTGAAAGCCATCCACTGGACCCAATTAGGGCCTGTTTTCCACATGTTACACACAAGCGCACACACTCATCACGGCTCATCATAAAAAAGGGCAGTCGCGAGCGCCTCGAGATGAAAAATGCATCAAGCGCTCCGTGCAGGGGCAGCCAGTGTGTGCCAGGTGTAATATCCTAATCAATGCCTTAAACTGTGTGTGTGTGTGTGTGTGTCTGTCTGTGTTTTTATCAAAACAGATCAATGTGAGAGTGTGTGAGTGTAAGCATGTGTGTGTGTGAGTGAGAGTGTGTGTGTGTGTGTGAGTGAGTGAGAGTGTGTGAGCGTGTTGACCTTGATGAGGGATTGTGCTGGTTTATCATCTGCATAGCTACAGCATACTGCGTGGGTGGCACACTTGGCACCACCACTCTAGGGACTTCATACTCTCAGGACAACAGAGCAAAACAACATGGCAGACAAGGCAATTAGTACGTTGACAACAAGCATAATAAAAAGAGGCACACACCCTTGGAAATAAAGGTTCTTCTTAGAATCAGGAGTGAAGTATAGTTGTCCCGTTTCCCAATGTGGGCATCAGATCATTGTATGTGTGTGTGTGTGTGTGTGAATGTGTATGTGTGCGTGTGTGGGTGTCTGTGTGTGTGTGTGTGTGTGTGTGTGTCTGTGTATATGTAAGTGTGCAAACTTGTGCAGTTTTTGTGCACATGATTGTGCATTCATATATGTGGCTGCCCATGTGTGTTTTTGTGTGTGTGCATGCATATATATGACTTCCTGCATGTGTGTGTGTGTGTCTTATTACCTTTCCTGACCCCTCCTGTGGACCTGGCCTTCTCTGGCTTCTCTCCCCTCAGTGCCAGATCCATTTACCATGGCTTTGAACGCCCTGGACTCCATGTTTTATTGATCGTGTTGTTGGTTGATGCAATGCAGGCCCCCTCATGTGCCCTATAAACACACACACATGCATCACACACACACACACACCTACCACATAGCACGCACGCACACGCACACACACACACACACACACACACACACACACACACAGATGCATCACATCACACGCACACATTGCACACACACACACTTCTTTGGTCAGTGAAAGTAATAACTAGACAGTGATAACTGACTGCAATGTATTGCATATTCACAGTTCTACCACATATTTTTACAACTCTTCTCTAAACCAGCTGATTCTAATTAGCACAACTCTTTAGCTAGGTAGATAAGCTAGTGATATTAACTGTGTAAGTGTATTGAAGTCAGTATAATTCTATTTACAATAAAATTATATTTGATACTATTATGACTTCTATTTACAAAAAAAGTTTCAGTTTATTGATCTCTCTGCCTCTTCTCCCTTTTACAATTTTTTCAAATTTTCCATTGAAATGAAATGTAAAATATTCATACATTTTATACAATTTTAATATAGTTTATTTTCTAATTTGAGTGAAGTTAGTTAAGTGTGAACAGGGCAAGGAAAAAAACAAAGGAGAAGCTGAGTCTATACTAATTAGATTTGAATTCTTAAATAGTCTGGTTTGGAAATGTAGAGTCAGAAGTGTTAAAAAAACAGAGTTTAAGTGGAAGGCCTCTAGTGAAAGAACAACTGTTTCAAAACAAGTTCAAAAATAATAGTTAATAGGGTTTCTATAGTTTCTAATAGGTCTTCCTAGACCTCTTGTTGCACAGGGACAGACCTAAACACTTGGCACCCAGAAAGTCCTTACCAGACAAAAGAACACTTCCACAAATCAAACAAAATGAGTCGGAGGTGTGAACTATGTTCTGTTGTTTTCTTAATTTGTCTTTTTTTCTTTTGGTGGGCCGTCCCACGGGTCTGTGAATAGCGTTGAAGGTGTCGGAGAGAGTGATGCGCGCTCTCTCTCCGATTGCCAGGCAAAGTCACATTAATTAGTCCTCGAGAGGTGAACGAACGGTAAGGGTGTTTCTGTTAACTCTCCTGTAATTGCTTCTGTGGTGTTAACCCTTAACTCCGGTGTTTCTGTTGTGTTTCTCTTTCTTTCTTTCTTTCGAGGAGGCAGGCGAGAGGCGCGAGGCAGACAGGGTTGCGGAAACATGTTGGAAGCGGCGTTAGCGCCCCATATATTAGCCCCTCTGGCAAAGCTGTGAAGTGTCACTACCATCCAGGATTGAGGAGCCCTGCTTGTTGTCAGACGCAATGCTAACACCTCAGACTGTTTTTAGCACAAAGATGTGTGTGTGTGTGTGTGTGTGTGCGCGTGTGTGTGTGTCTGTGCGTGTGAATGTACATGTGTGTGTATTAACCTCTTTTTGTTTGATCTAAAGCAATACCATGGAAGAAATTATATTTATGCCCCTTAGAGTGAAGACAGTGCCCTGTTCATCAAATAACAACTAAATGGGTCATTATAAGTCATTGTAGCATCAAAATGAGTTTGAAGAACTGCATAGTGTTGCTTTAAGATATGCACCCCATAATGTAAATCAGCTGAAATGCAGTCAAACTTATTTTTTGTTGTTTTACAGTTGCATTTGTCCTGTGGGAATCTGTCCTGTCTTGTGGTGTGTGTGTGTGCGTGTGTGCACGTGTCTTTTATTTCCGTGCATATTTCACTGAAGGAAGGTATAATTGTCTGCCCAAAGTTAGCAGGAGTAGCTATGGCCAAGCAGATGTTCATGGTTACAACTGACAATTACAGATAAAGAAACAACAGCATGTGTTTATTTGAACTGAATCATAACTGGGCCTCAAGCCTCACTATTAAATCCAGCTGATCTTTTTAAACACACACACACTCAATCACACACACACACACACACACACAGTCCTTGTACAGGGCCCGAGCAGTGAGCACACTAATCTTCTTTCTTGTAGACTAAACATAAAATTAAAAGGCAATTTTTTTGATAGATGCCTTTCAACTAGCACCCCCACCTCCAGCTCCATCTCCTGCCAAAAAGAGAAAAGGCAAGAAAAAGGCAGAAATAAAGAACAGGAGACAAGGCCACGAGAAGTGCACATCAGCGACTTTTGCGAGATAAAAAAAAAATAGCCGACTGGTAGCGGTTTTAGAAAAGGATAAGAGAAATACTTTTCTCTCCTGCTCCTCCTTTCTTGCCCAGCTTTTGCATATGTTTCACCGGCTTGATTAACGACCGTACCCGACCAAAAAGCTAATTATTTTATTGAGTCGGGAGGGCTGGATTCACCCAGGGAGATTTGGCTTGAGCCTCCGAACGAGCTCACAAGAGAGCGAGAGAGAGAGAGGGAGGGAGAGAGAGCGAGAATAAAGAGAGAGGGAAATAAAGAGTGAGAGGCCCTTGCTCTCCCCCACCCCTTTCCCCATCCTGCCCCTCCTCTCAATCCCCCCTCATCGTCACGGCGACAGGATCAACTCAGGTAGGGGTGGTCTGATAGCCGGCTGTATCAATAAGTAGCTTACGTAGCAGCCATGGGCGCGGAGAGGGAGGGAATACAATGGCATGGCAATTTGATTGTAAAGCCCTGAAGGTCAATCCTCACCACCCCGCCTTCCTCAGGCTTTTCCTCTACGAGGTTTTATCGTTCGCCTCCCGATTCCGCGCACCATGGGGGGCGTAAGGAGGAGGAGGATTTGGAGAGTCTGCTTGTTTCCTTCTTCACCGCCTCTTCCCTTTTGGGCGGCTCAGATGCTGAAGCAGCTGCATTAGAGAGAGGCAGGTCTTGTTGATGGTTTGGGGATGAGCTTGGTCTTGGTGTAAGTCGCCCACTTGCAGGGGTCACAGGGGGTCAAGCTTGCGCCGCGGAGAGCCAGTAGCTTGTTTCTCAGGGTGGATGTGTTTGCAGAAAGGATCAGTCAGGTCCAGTTCTTACAAATACAGAGACATAAATACACACACACACACACACACACACACAAGCACAAACGCAAAGATGCTCACACAATGCCTCTCACACAATGCTGGCTCTTAGGAACACTACTTATGACCACTAGCCACACACTAACTCTTCCTCACACACACACACACTCCACAGAGGCCTCACATGTATGGTCAAAGTGAACCTTACTGTTGTTTCCACTTCTCAAAAAACTGAATCAACAAAGAGAGAACGCAGTACAGAGAAAAGGTTTGGCAAACAGAAAAATGGAAGAGGAAAATACGACAGAGGTAGAGATTCTCTCATCACTGAACAACTTTTGCTTAAGTTTTTTTTTTTTTTTTTTTACTACAAAGGACAATGATTGGCCACAGGTCAGAGAATAGGCCTACAGTGTATAAACCTGGGGGAGGAACACATATATTTTTCTCTCAGTCAGTGATAGCAACTTCAGCTAGACCAAATTGGCTAGCTTTTAATTTGGTCTCATTCACCTGGAATGAATATAGAACTGTCAGTTTAGTGCTTACTGTAAGTGGAAAGTGCACATGTAGTTATTATAAGTTATTTTTGAAAAAACGATTGAGTGATTAATGCAATGTGCAAATCTGGCAACCTGCCATTAGGAGTGGTAGCATATGTGGTAAGGGCACAGAAGAAAGCCATACAGTTATGGGACTCATTTAAAGAGAATCTACATTCATCATTTAACCCAGTTACCTATGATAACTAGCAAAACCGGAGACTTTAGGGTTGTATTAATGTTCCGATATTCATAAAGGATTACATCCTAACTCCATCCAAGGTAATTAGCAGACTAATGTAGGCTATAACTGATGAGCTAACATTAGCACCATCAGGTAAGTTATCCTTGTTTACTGAATCAACTGTTACAAGTCACTATGCTAAAACTGTTAGAGATTAGTGAGTGAGAATATAGGCTAATTTGCTTTTATTTTAAAGCAGCAATATGCACGTTTTTTACCTTAATATAACAGCTTTGAAGCCAATTTGATGGTACAGTAAACAAACTTGTAATGGGAGAACTTTTCACCTAGCATAGCCATAGAGCATACTGTAGCTGATTTGCGACCTTCATCGGAAAACCAGTGAGGCAACTTACTTACGTGACCGGATATATCTTGCTAGAATCGTGAAACATTACCTGTTTTTTTTGTCTTTGCCTGTTGCTAGTCCTTCGGCTCCAAAGCAAAAGCGCATGCCTTGTGTACAGGGGGGATGGACTCAAACCGTGAAAAGTAGCCTAAGCTATTTACAAGACAAGGTAAAAAAATATTAATTATTTTGCAACTCTAGAGGGAGCCCTTTTAGAAAAATAGCCTATAGCGGGCAGGCAAGGATTGTCCACATAAATTGCTCAATTGATTCTGTATTTTGAAGGTTACAGTAGGGCCTTAGCCCATTGATGCATATGACAAGTTGAGACTCATCTCAAATGTAGTTTTACATTTTATCTCCACATAGCCAAAATCTTTACTTTGCCTAGTCTCAACCATATGTCCATTTGCCTTCTCTTACGAAACACTGTGTCATCTCTGAGTGACCTGCATGAATATATTCTGTTTTAGAAACGGTGGTAGATCCTCAATATTTTGCATGACTTGTGACTTGCTCGTACTTCTGATATGCACACAAATATATTTGGACATGGTCCACTTCCTATCATATTCAAAACACATGAATCCTTTTATAATAGATTACATGTTCCTGAAAATGCATGACACACACACACAGCAATAGCAGCAGCAGCAGCAACATCTGCTGAGAGATAGCCTAGAAATCTAGACGCGCCCCTAGCGGCAGCAAATTACATTTGCTGCCAGGGCTAGTCTAGCAACTCTCCGTTGGCTTGTGAGCTCCAGAAATCGAAACTTAATCAGGCATTGAAATCGTGTATAGAGTCGTTTGGTGGGCTTAACATAATGATTGATGGCAGAGTTGCAACAGTTTGGCTTGAATTCCCTGCTACTTGAAAACAAATATCCTATTGCGTCCTATTGCGTGCAGAGGGAATTTGAAAGACAACTGATTATCCCGCCCCACGGACTGAGCACCGCGAACGGTGAGTGCCCAGACCCTACATTTTAATGTGGGTCTGGCTCGCCAGGCTAGCTGAGAGAAAGAGAAAGACAACAAATTGGTCCTCTTAGGCTGCACTCCTCAAATGCTGAGGTCAGGCTTTAATTGTGACGCAGGGGTAAGATGGCATGGCGTGGGATGGGAGGGGGATGGGAGGGGGGTGTCGGCATCACCACCACACCACCAGCTCCCATCCCTAGCCCCCGACTGGCCCAACCGCATGTCAGCGGCAGACGTGCTGTGAATAGTTCACTTAATACCACTGTATACACAGCGGACGGACCCGCTGACCACCTTTGCTCCCAGCGCCGCCCGTCTCTGAATACGGACCTGACATAAATTCTGCACATAAAAAATTAGTAAATGCCACTGAAGCCGTAGTTAAATATCACACGAGTCCCGTGGGGTGGTGGGGGGGGGGGGGGGTGGTGGTGTGGAAGTTACCTTGGCCTATTTAGAGAAAAAAATAGAAGGAGGAGAAAGGAAAGGAACGAGAGAGAAAAGGGGGGGGGTTGACAGTGTAGGAGAGAGAGAAGAATTGTTGGGCGAGAGAAAGAATGAAGAGAGGTGGTAGAGGAGCAGAGAGGAACAGTTATGTGAGGCAAGAAAACATAGGTGTCATCAGGAGGTAGAATGCCTTGCTCTGTTGCCAGGCTACCTGGGTGAGACCGTACACAATCTTCTATGTGCTTCATAGTTGTGCTGTTAGAAATGTGTGTCGCGTATATATAACGGTTAGGAGACATAAGGTGGGCTGGCGGGAAATGCTAAACTGTGGTTGTCTGATTTGTTATTAGGTTATCAGGTATAGTGATAGTCACTTACAAACATAGTCTGCACCCCCACCCCCTCACACACACACACACACATACACAGAGAGAGAGAGAGAGAGAGAGAGAGAGAGAGAAAGAGAAAGAGAGAGAGACACACACTCACACACAAATTCCATACACACCCAAGACAACAAAAAACCTGCCCACACATAGACCCAGTCACCCAAACCCTCTCATACTGAAACAATCATGTGAGAACAGAGCGTTCCCCGCAGACCGGCGTGTCTGGTGGGAGGTTAAGAGGACTCTAATAAAGTTGCTTTGAAGGCAGGAGTGAGGTGAGGATGAGGTCGAGGGTTCCTCACAGACCAGTACTCAGGTTCAACCCCAGTTTCAGAGCACTGTTTTTCATCATTTTATTGTAGTTTTCTGTGCGTGTGTGTATGTGCAAAGGCGGACAGAGTACACAGCTTCATTACTTGAGTAAAAGTACAGATACCCTTTGCTAAATTTTACTCAAGTACA
>NW_027468664.1:13818853-13851353 GCF_046254945.1 Alosa pseudoharengus
ACACCCACCCATCTCACTCTTTCGCTTTCTCATACACACACACGTTTACACACCTCTCTCTCACAAATGCTTGCCCACAAAAGTGACACACATGTTAGTTATGCACCTGCACATCTCTGCTATATCTCACCCCCCCCTCTCTCTCTCACACACACACACACACACACACACACACATACATTGACGCATAGATATGCACCTGCCTATGCAGTTACACACACACTCTCACACGCATACTACATTTGGATACCACCACTGTGAAAGTGCTACCACAGCGTGAAACAATTCTGGCTTTTAACATTAATGAGGCAGTTTCTGTCTTTCGTTTCATTTCCCATTCCTCTCATCTGCATCTGAGTAGCTCTCTCTCTGTCCTCTGTTCTCTGTCAGTGAAGCTCTGGTTCTGCGTGACTACATGGAGGCCTGGAGTTGGTTTAACCGGGTCAAGAGAAGGAGGTTCCTCCAGGGTGACCCCCCCCCTTTTTCAGCTGCCGTTCAGCTGCCCAGCCACCTCACCTCTCTCTGGGCTTGACTGGAGGCCTGGGCTGGGCTGAGGTTAACCCCCCCCATACTTACACACTCACACACACACACACACACACACACCATCAGCAGCTAAAATGTGTCAGACCCAGGCAAAGACTCTCTGTGGGGGCCACAAAAGAGAAGCTTATTCTGGAGCAGTTCCATGAAGGGGAGTGAGGCGAGGCCCATAGATCGCCCCTCCTGGTGTTTCTTTTCTTGTGGTCAGTAAGTGCGCAGATGAGTTTATCAGATGTGGGGCGGCAGGCTGCCAGTCTCTGGGACTCCAGTCAGCGAGGTGCTCTAGTCGCTGGGCTTTAGCTCTCGCACACACATCTCACATCTTATTGTTTGTCTGGCTCTGCTCTTTCCATTTGCTCTCTACGTACTCTCCTCTGTCTTCTCTGAAGAAAGTCAAATGATGAAGTCATATTAGAGACCCAGAGGACTCTCACTATCTATCTATTTTTTCACCAGACATACAGTATTTTGTCTGTTACCTGCTCAAATGTTTTCCTGCTATCTATCTATCTATCTATCTATCTATCTATCTATCTATCTATCCCTTCCTCTCCTCTCCAGCTGAGTGTGTGTGAGGAGCAGCCATCACTCCGGTTTGCATCTGTGTGCAGGGGGTGAGGCAGAGCTACGCGCTGTGAAATATTTAGTGAATCCTGCTGCTTTGCTCTCTCCCTCTTTACTCCTTCTCTATCACCTTCTCTATCTCTCCATCTCTCTCTCTCTCTATTTGTATCTCTCTGTCTCTTTTTCTCTCACTTTTCTTCACTCTTTTTCTGTTTATCCCTCTTCCTCTTTCACTTTGCCCCTTTTCTCTGTCCCTCTTCTCCAATCTCTTTTCTTTCTTTCTTTCTTTCTTTCTTTCTTTCTTTCTTTCTATCCATCTATCTTTCTCGCTCTTTCTCCCCCCTCTCTCTCAGTAGCCTAGCTGGGCCTTCTGTGGTCTCTCAGTTCTCAGTTGTTGCAGCATTGGAAACCTCATCCAGTCTGCAGCATTGGAAACCTCATCCACTCACTCAACAAGGCAAACATGCCACCCTGAAAAAAACATAACCACCCACCAGCACACACACACACACACACACACACACAGTTATTACACAAAATATCTGCACATAATTGTTGTCACTGTTGTTGTCACAGATGCAGTCACTCATGCTCCCACACATTCTACATCCACACGTAGAAATGCATACACACACACACACACACACACACACACACACACACACTCACACACACACACACACACACACACACAATACCCAATGCAAAGCGCCAAGGACACTGCACCTAACTGTCGTCACATTTGTTGTCAGCGACACAATTACTCAGGCTCACAGAAAAAAACACCTTATAACACACACACACACACACACACACTCACACACACACACACACTCACAAACACATGTACACCCATTATTATACACACAGGCAAACACACACACATACACACACACTCATTATTATACACAGACACACACACACACACAGACAGACACAAATTAGATATCATCTAGAATCCACCGAAGCAGCGCCTTATTTACCAAACAGGTTGCCTAACAAGGCAGGACTGATCACCGCCAAGGCAGTTGTGGATGGGTCTCTAGCCGGGGCTGCATCCATCATAAGTGAAGTGTTGCTGAGCTGATTACACACATTAGCGCACTGCGTCTTAGCTATGACAGCTCCAACTGAACATGACAAATTCCATAATGCTGGGGAAAAAAGGAGCGATTTATTTCATTTATTTATTTATTTCCCCTTCTCTTTTCTTCTCTCTTTCTCTTCCCCCCATTTTCTTTCTCTTTGGGGCTATTAGGAATGCATGACGTGAAACACAGCGGCATTTGCATTTTTGTGTGTGTGCACCTCCAGCACAAGATACATACACTCTCTCACACATCCATACACACACACATACACACACAAGAAAGAAAAAACACACCTCTTCTCACCTAAACACATTTCATCATTAGATTTTATTTGTGAGACATTTTATCAGGTGTGTGGATGTGCATGTATATGTAATGTATGTGTGTCTCTGTATGTATGTGTGTGTGCACGTGTGTGTGTGTGTGTGTGTGTGTGAATATGTGTGTGTGTGTGTGTGTGGGCATGTCTGTGTTTGTGTGTGTGTGTGTGCCTGTGTATGCATGAACCTTCACACACGCTGGAGAGAGGTTCCTGTTAAGTGTTTGTTCCCCTGTCTGCTGCTAACAGGATCCCTTTGAATGAGGGTAATCTGAACATGGTATTAGCGAGACGACTTGGGCTGGAGGAGCCAGACAGCCTACCGTATTATTTACTGAGCGCGCGGCCTTGACACAACAGATAAGTGCATTAAATTGCACAGAGCCCCATTCAATTGTTTGGAGGGAGGAGGTGGGAGGTGTGAGTATGTACTCTGCATACAGGCCTACAAAGTGTGTGTGTGTGTGTTCTGTATGTGTCTATGTGGGTGTGTGTCTATGTGTAAGCCATATTCTTTTTATATACGGTATAATATCAATCATTTAATTTATTCTATTATTTTTGTTACTGTTGTAATTACGATAAAAATATCAAAGTAAAGAAGGACAGAGGAACGCAATAATTGGACAAATCATATAATGTCTAGTGTGTTAAGTGTGTAATAAATGTCCTAGTGTGTAAAATTAGACACTGTGTGTATTTCCTTGTAGTGTTAATGTATATTTTATTTAGAAGGTATACACATACCACTGCATAATTAATTAACCAAGATATGACTCACTCCCACTGTATATATGCCCCCATACATGAGAAAATATGGAAAAATATTTCCATTGCATTTGCCTCACTGAAAGATCTCTTTCAATATTTATTTCCTCTGATTTAATTAATGCCTGCTGATGTTTTTTAATCATTTCCATCATTATCTTTTTTACGACAAGGCTAATTAATTGTCTTTTAAACTGGCCCTGATCTCTGTGGTGTGTTTACGAGTACGGAGCGCTACCGAGACGTGTCATTAGGCAAACACTCTTTCTTTCTTTCTTTCTTTCTTTCTTTCTTTCTTTCTTTCTTTCTTTCATTCCCTCTTTCTCCACATCTTCGTAATCACTTTGCAGCGACACACAAGTAATGACATTCCCACGTGTGTGACATCAACCACCAACACCCTGCAGCCCCATCGCCTCTCACCATAACCTTACACACACACACACACACACACACACACACACACACACACAAAAGCCCTCTTATCTGATGTCTCCCATTTTTATGTGTATTTTCCTTAGGAAAAAATATATAGGAATGTGAAATATATAGGTATTTTTTAGGAACTTTCAAAGTGAGACGTTTCTCTTACTTGCTCTGTCCATCCCTCTTTTCTTTCTCTCTCCTCTCCTCTCATCTCTACCTCCGCTACAATCACTCACTTATTTTCTGTTTTCACTCATATTCTGCTGTCATCACACCTTCACTTCTTTACACGTTCACTTCTTGTCTTCCTCTCCTTGTCCATCCATATTTCTTCTGCCCCTCTCTACGCCATCCTTCTTCTGTCCTCTCCTCTCCCACATTCGTCTATGCCCTCCTTTCCTCTCCTCTCTGAAGTCTAACGCCACGTACAGCCATTTTCTGCTCTCTCTGAGAGCGATTAGCTTCGCACATACTCCAGCTAATATGGAAAGTCCCATCAGTCTGCCGCCATATTGCCAACCATATGAGCCTTTCGATGCCAGCCCTCCCACAGCCATTCGTACGCACTGTGTTTCCTGCCGAAACGCTCTGTTTTCAACACTGTTGGCTAAATATCAGCTGAGACTCCTGGTCGCCCGGAATATAATGACACGAGCGTTTGGAGCTCGTCTGTAAGCTGATTTTATTTAATCTCCCGGCTAATTAGCTGAACTTAATCATTTCATTTCAATTCTTTTCCATCACCTGATTTATTCTGTCGTCGTTCGTTCCCTCTTCGGCTGATGCTAGGTGCACCAGATGCCCTCAGACTCAGGGAGAGGTGGAGAGGGGACTTAATTCTGTGACAACACTGACCTCTAGTGGCTGATAAATTATTAGGGTGCTTTCTCTCTGTGAGGAAGTGTGACTGCAGGTGTGTGTGTGTGTGGAAGTGTGTGAGGCTGCAGGTGTGTGTCTGTGTGTGTGTGTGTGTGTGTGTTGATTTCTACTGTATGTGTGTTTGTGTTTTTGTGTTTTTCAGTGTATGTGTCGCTATATGAGTGTGTGTGTGTGTGTGTGTTTGTGTGTGTGTGTGTGTGTGTGTGTGTGTGTTGTGTTGTGTGTGTGTGTGTGTGTGTACGTGTTTCGTGAGGCAAATGACCTTTAAACGAGTTCTGAAACGCCCATACCAGCTAATGAATCAACATTGAGCCAACTGTTATGTTCACCTCTCTCTTTCCCCTATCTCCCTCTCACCCCTCAATCTCTTAAACCCACATAGTTAAAGACGGAACGCCTAATAGCCAGCATCTGCTGAAGTGTGTTAGCAGGAGGGTAACACCTCTTCTCCACCTTGGTCGCCCTCCGTCAGGAAACAGGAAGGAGAAAGCGTAGTGGGGGACAGAGACGTATGAGAAAGAGAGAGGGGTTGCCAGGGTTGCAGGGTTGTTAAGGCCCAGAGTGTCATCGTTGCTACGGTAATGATCAGATGAATATAGTAAACAGCTTGGGTGAGGGGGAGCAGACTCACCTCTGACCCTAGCATATGCACATACACACACACACACACACACACACACACACACACACACACACACATATGTATGCCCTTAGCCTTCTGTAGAATAAGCCATTAGCAGGAGAGAGTGTGCCGTCTAGACTATAAATATGTATCCAACCTCTATGTATTCCCTCCGTTCACAGTTCCATGGCCGCGTTGGCATGCGACACGTCTCTCTTTCCCTCCGTTCTTCCCTCCATCCATCCATCCATCCATCCATCCCCCTCTCCTCCACCTCCACCTTCACCTGTTCCTCCACTCCTCTTCTCTCCTCCTCCTCTACCACCTCCAGATCATACATACATACATACACACGTCTGCAACAGGGGAGCGTTTCAGATCTTATGGGCCGTGGTCAAATGCAGATGCGCGCTCTAACCCTGATGGAGGCCTAATAGGAGTAATAGGGTCGGCTCGGCGCATTTAATAAACAATTACCCATCAATTATGCATTGGGGTCGGACTTCACTGGGCCCCCGCGGCGGATCGGATGGGATGAGGCGCGCGGATGAATAATGCACGGCCACTTCCCACCCGCCACCGGTCTGTGGGACGACTCACACGCACACACGCACACACACACACACATACAGACATACACACAGGAGCACCAATTATCTCACCTGCTAATGACCGCGCTCCCTGTTTAAAACAGCAGTCCTTGTTTTGCCGCGCATAAAGGAAGAGAAAAAAGTGGGCACACACACAGAGAGAGAGAGAGAGAGAGAGAGAGAGAGAGAGAGAGAGAGAGAGAGAGGGAGAGAGAGAGAGGTGTAGAATAGATGAGGGAGGTTCATGTATTCAGTGCCTCTCAGGGCAACACACCATGAGGATTAAACTTTTATCCCTGCTTATTTTATTTGCTTGATTATTTATTTATTTTTTATGCATTAGTGTCATTTCCCTTTAGACGGCCATTAGTATTATTGAGGTGGTGGTGGTGGCAAGGGGTCAGAGGCTAGCGTTTGGCTAATGCTAATACGGCAGGCTAACAGCTGACTCCAGACCTGTCGCTCCCGTTTTTGAATTACAAATCAATCAGCCCGCTGCCTCACACCCTACCCACTGGTCCCCTTGAAGGTCGCACAGATTACCAAAGGTGACAGGGATAGCGGCGCATGGCCCCTATGGTCACCGAGGTGGCAGTAGCAGCAGATTAGCATAGCCTCTGCCGCTAAAGCGCTGAATTTATTTCATAAACGAGCCGGGAGAAGGGGGCCATGGCCGTGAGGGGCCGCACTTGATTAGAATATGCTGCCTAAGATGTGGAGCAGAGAGTGGCGAGCGAGAGAGGGGGGTAGATCTCCAGGCCCTGTGAATAACAGGGGGCATCAGGGGACGAATAATCAGCCCCCAGCTAGCTCCTAACTGCCCCCCTCCTTCCCATCACCCTGACTCTCTCTCTCCCCCTAGCAGATCACACCCTCACATCCCCACCCCTGTAACCTACGCTAGACCCTCTAGAGTGAGGAAATGGAATACGGGGTTCTAATACAGTCGTAGGCTAGCATCAGCAGAATGCATTATCATATGCGTTTAAACAGGCCTTAAAAGGGGGTACTGTGTGAGTCAATGTATGTCCACTCGCTCTCCCAAATGGACGTTCTCATATATTAAAGTTCATTTGCATGCGTTCAAGTGAGAAATTTGCATTGTGGGCCTTTCTCGGTTCTTCTGGGGAATTGACAGGTTTTTGCTGTGTGAGATTCCTTGATGAATTTTTATGGGTGAAACCTCCTAGGTAGATCACAGCTTATTCCACGCCCCCCCCCCCCCTCTCTCTCTCTCACACAAACACACACACACACACACACTCACAGACACACACATTTTCTTTCCACGATCTCTTACTGTACATTAATTCTGTGCTGGATCTCTGTCAATTCACTTTGTCCTAATGATGCATCGCTGGTCTCTCTCACCCATGACCTCTTGCCATAGCCGTGACTGCACACACACACACAAACACACACACACACACTTGTAAGAGGAAAAAATGAGGCCTAAGACACCAAAGGTCAGCCTTTCGTCTACAACCCCCCCCCCCTTCCCTGTTCCACCCGGGCCCGCCCCGCCCGTCAGCCTCCATCTGTTGCACATCTGGAAGTGTGCGCTCAAATAATTGGGAGTCAATTTGTTTGAAGTTATGTTTTTGGCATCTGGCGCGATTCATATAACTCTGGAAATCGCATCGGCGTTTTACAGCGGCCAGACCCAGCTGGGCACTTTTCATCTCGTTTGTGTTCCGTCGTTAATGCGCGCAGCCCCAACCCCTTCCCCCCCCTCTACCCTCTTTTTTTTCTGGACGCTGACGTGAGAGCTTGGGGAGACACAGGCAGGCGCCCCCCCCCCTCCCCCGTTCTCCCGTCATCCCAATAAATGCAATGAAACTGGGGCCAGACTCAGAAGAGCATGGGAGGGAGGATGCCTTGACCAGTGTGTGTGTGTGTGTGTGTGTGTGTGTGTGTGTGTGTGTGTGTGTTTTGTGTGTGTGTCTGGAGGGGCAGGGGGTTGTGAGATCACTGTGTATAAAATCAGTGGAAAAGTTCAAATGTAAATGTCAAAAGTATGCTCAAGACTGAACCCTGAACCCTCCCCAAAAACAGGAAAAAACAGTAAAACAGTGTTATTCACAGTGAGATTGTGGTTAATTTGGCCATGGCACATTGTCACAGCCACAGTTGTCAAGTGCTTGTAAATAATTGCGATGTTGGAGGGAGTGTGTGCATATGTGTGTGTGTGCGTTTCTGTTCTGTTTCTCTTTGTGCATATGTCTGTTTCCGTGCTTGCGTCGGCATCTGTGTATGTGCATGTGTTTATGCATTTCTCAGCCTGAGTATCTACAGCTCTGGAAAAAATGACAAGACCACATGCACATTTTTTTCTGATGTCATCCTACGGTTGCTGAGTGACATCCGAATGAGTTGACGGTCATGTTCAAAATTAAGAGACCACTGCAAATTTGAATATGACCGTCAACTCATTCGAATGCCACTCAACAACCATAAGATGAGAAAAATCTTATCAGAAAAAAATGCACAGTGGTCTCTAAAAAAAAATGTCCAGAGCTGTACGTAGATGATAAATAAATAATCCTTCAACTTGGTCAGGTGAGAACAGCCGAGCTGCTAAACATCTGCAGCGCAGACTGCCGATGGCAGCCCCTCACCTGTGTGTGTGTCTCCGGGCCCCCTCACTGCTGTTGTGTTGACAGAGCTGAGCGGAACGGAGCAGTCTCCAGGGACGACGGCACGACACCGTCACTTCTCACCCGTGCTAAACTGCTCTCAGCCTGCCACTAAACGCACCTGTTTGAGAGACAAACATAAACAAAAACAAACACATGCACAGATGAGTGTCAAACAAATGTGCGCATACAAATGCACGACACGTGCCCACATACACAAATACTTAATATCAATCAGTGGGCACAGACACACACACACACACACACACACACACACACACACACACAATGATTTGTGTTGTGATTATGGAGTCAACAGATGCATAAGTCTCAATCAGAGGGTTAACCCCGAACCCAGCGGGATTGTGGGAAGCGCGTGCCAGTTTGTTTGTTACACTGCGTTGGCAGTCAGTGGGAGTCTGATCTGTTTGGAGTGGTAAACTAGACTCATGCTGTGGATGCTGTGTTCTTGTGTGTGTGTGTGTGTGTTAGTGTGTGTGTGTGTGTGTTAGTGTGTGTGTGGGGAAGTGAGACTACCCACGCAGTGTCTTACTCCCACCTGCTGGTCAAACACAGCAGTAAGTGCAAAGGTATGGGAAGAGTGAGAATAGACCTGAGGCAATTACACACACACACACACAAATACACACACACCTGCGTTCATGTTCAAATATAGACAATAAACAGTGTATGTAAGAAACCATACACATTGAAATGCAAACATTTATATTAGAAAACAGTAGGAAACGTATGTCCCTGTCATATCACTCCTGTTTTAAAAATATGCATCAGGTCAATTCATGCATCAAGTCTAGAAACACCCCTGTTTCAATACACAGCATGGTAATTAAGATACTATGTAAATAAATATCTAAGCATGTCTGAGTATGAATTTACTGCATAATTACTTGTGTTTTTGTCTCTCTTTCTCAAAAACAACTAGCATTTTCATTATCTTGTACTCCCAATGCTCCCTTGATAAGCCTCATGCCTTTAAATCCAACCGAACCCCACTAGAAATCAATGCATGCACGCCCCCCCCTCCAGCTTTGATATGGAGCTTTGCAGTGGAAATGAAGAACATGAGCAGGATCACTCTCTAACAGCCAGGCTTGATGGAGAACGCAAGATGCTAAGAAAATGACCCCCCCCCCCAGCAAAAAAAAAGCAAAGGGGAAAAATTGCACTGATGAAAATGAGTGGCCATCACATGGAAATAGAGAGAAGCCTCTGTTTTCTTTTTAATGAATATATTTACCTTCCATAATTGCACCAGCCAATTAGGCGTAAACATCGCACAGGTCTTTGTAGTTGGCAGAGTGTGGTGGTTCAATTTTTATTTTCGAGCCGACGAAAGGAGATGCAAGCTGAATCGCATTCGATTTCATTTCAGAGAAACATACAAGCTAATAACATTCTAAAACATTAATTTAGACACGCTTTGATGAGGAACACAGGGTATCCGCGGAAATGCATAGACGTGTTTTTTTTTATGTTTCTTTATTTATTTTTTTTGGTCTCTAGTGTTTGTTGTATTATTAATGCATTATTTCAGATATGCTTGAAAATCTCCTAATGAAATGGTTCTTCAAAAAAGCCCATCATTTGCAACTAACACAAGCCCCTAAATAAAACTTTAAATCAACTCCAATAAACTTTTCAGAGTGGCGAGGGAGAGGCTCGAGTTTTCATGGGGGACTTATGAGAGCGTCTAATATAAAATTAAAGAGTAGTCAGATGCACACACACACACACACACACACACATACTCATACACACACTCTCATGGTCATACGCGTAAACACACACACACATGCAAATATAACAGGGAGGAGAGTTCAACTTCCTCCTCATAAGTAGTGGAATGCAAGAATTTCTCGAGTTACTTCTTGAACAGTTTTTTTTTTTCTCTCTCTTTCTTCTTCAGTCTGTTCTTCTTCTTCGGTCTGGTTTTAATGGTCTCTGTCTCTCTCTCTCTCAGCTGGGTAATTATGGCTATTCTCCACCTCGTTAGTGACCCTCAGGACAGTAGTGTTCATCAGTGCACTGTCACTTAGTCATGACAATCACACTCTCCAGCTCTCTCTCCAACTCTCTCTCTCTCTTCAACTCTCTCTCTCTCTCTAGCTCCCTCTAGCTCTCACTTTCTCTGGCTCGCTCTACCTATCTCTCAGACTCTCTCTCTCTCTCTCCCTCTAGCTCTAAGTCTCTCTGGCTCACTCTACCTGTCTCTCAGACTCTCTCTCTCTCTCTCTACCCTGTAGGGTGTAAAACCCAGACACCTTGTGTCTCATGTTTCACTCACCTTCTGTTGAGAGTCAATCAGCCCCAGAGTTCAAGGAGAGTGTCTGGGGCAGCACCGCACTTGACCTTTGACCTACTGCAACGCATCACAAAGAGCTACCCAATCATAGGCTCGTGGGTCAAGAGGTGTCTCGGGAGTTATTCTTCTCTCCACAAAGAAAAGTTGGGTTGTGCGTGACAGTAAGAAAATACCTTTTTTTCCAGTTAATTGCAGCAATACTCGGAAAGTGAGATTGATGGGTCTTTGATAGAGAGGAGTAATCTTAATGTGCCAAAAATGTGTGTCAGAATGTAAAAATCAGACTGATGTACGGTCACTGAAAATAAAAAGGGGTTTATTTATCTTTTCCCCACCCCCAAAAAAGAATAAAAAACGTATCATGTTAGATGATGTAAGAAATATTGTTTTTGAGAATACATGGATTAAAACATATAAATACATGAACATACATATTTTCTTAAAAAATACATTTAAGACAAGACAATAGAAGGGTTAGGTATTTAACTAGTACGATTATAATTGCATTGCTTTGTCCATTTTCTTTTTTACAACACATTAGATTAAGGCAACGTTGGCCATTTTGCTTCATAAACGTCAATAAAGAACATTTAAGAAACATTTACAACACATCTCTCCTGCACAGTGCAGGCATCAGATGTGGTCAGTGTAAGAACTGCATACAGTAAGAGACTCATTCAGTCTATCCGTGACTGCAGGCTGCACAGTGTTCGCAGAGTTCTGTTAGGATATCCCATCATCACTGGATCTCCCTTTTTTGTCTTAATGCGCTTCAATGAATGTCGGTAAGATCTGGGAGGACAGAGGGAGGGAGACGCTTTCTCTCTCTCTTTCTTTCTCACTTTCTCTCTCTCCATTCTTCATAAGCAGTTAAGTGGTTCAAGAGACAAGGGCACAGAGTCTCAGGGCTCCAGCATGAAACCTCTTTTTGCAAAATGTCTTTTTGCCTGGAGTTGTGGCTTGGGAGTGTGTCGGGCAGTGGAGTGGCGTGGCCACAGAGGGGTGAAAGGTCAGGAGGGTTTAAAGGTCATTATGGGAGGGAGGGGGGGGGGGGCATCAGAGATCATCGTCGTCGTCCGAGCTGAAACTGGAGCGGTGGCTGGAGCCCTTGGAGGCGTCGGGCGAGGCGGCGGAGAGCAGGGGGTCAGTGCCGAACGGCGAGAGCGGGTCGTCCATCAGGATCTCCTCCAGCCGGTGCTCCTCCTTCAGCGTGGCACTGAAGAAGTCTGTGAAGTGCGACAACGGGTCCGAGAAGGTCGTCGAGCCGTCACCAGGCTCCCCTGCCCCGCCCGTCGCGCCTGACGACGGCACAGAGGGCATGCCGCCGGTGGCCCCTCCGCTTGTCGCCACGGCGGCGGTGGCGGCGGCACCACCGGGTTGAGCTCCCATGAGCGGAGTGCGGGGCAGGTACTCGGCTCCTCCGTTGAGCTCGTCGGGGTAGAGGGGGGGCTGCTGGGGTCCCTGAGGCGGGTGCTGCTGCTGTTTGAGAAGATGGTTGGACAGCTCGACGGGCCCCAGAGAGGTGGCCATGCTGGGCAGACCATGGGCCCGTGCCTGGATCTCCAACTCCTGAGGAGAAAACGCACACACAGGAGAGGACAAGAGGGGTTAGACCACAGAGATGAACAGAGTTGAAAAAAAACAAGAGTTCTAGAGAGAGAGAGTTCTAGATAGAGTAAAACCACAGAAAATACTGGAGTTAAATATCACAGAGAGCACCAGCGAGATGACTAAACAGGAAGGACCACAGAAAACATGGTGTAGCATACCGTAGAAATAGGTTTAAACTAGTGTAGTACATTGAAAACAAAGAAACTTTACAGTAAAGAATAATGCACTACAAGCTAATTCACTTGGCTATATCTCCACCACATAAACATCCTCTCTCCCTGAAGCCTTGTTCTGTCAGACAGTGAAAGACAGCAGTGGATGTGAACCGAACGCGACACAACTGAGGGACTGATCTGGCCACTGCCTCCCCAAGCACTGAGCACCACATCAGTACTCATGTCCACCCCATAGCACTGCCTGGTTGACTGATGGTGTTTAAACAGCATCCCAATTTAGTGCTGGGGGAGTGATTAATCTGGCTCTCGGCTATCTACAAAGTGTGTGTGTGTGTGTGTGTGTCCAATCACTTCATACATCTACATCCACTACAAACACACACACACACACACACACACACACACACCCCACTTCCACTTGGATTGATCCATCCTTTGAGCTTTGCCATCATAAACATGACAGGGACAGAGTAAAGAAAAGATGGACAGGGGGGGGCGCCTCACAAATCTCATCAGTCAGTGGACTCAGCGCATCATCAGTCTGTGGCGATACTGCTCTAGAAGAGGCCTGTACCTCACAAAGGCACATCTGGCACAAAGCCCGAAGCTTGCTATCCTACACCCAATACAGTGATGAATTTCTCGCCATGCCGCTCCACTTTTATTAAACCTTGCGCCCAGGGGTGTGGCAATTAACAACAAAAGGTGTGATCTGGTGCATGATCCAAAAATCACCTTTTTACACCGTCTAAAAAATCGCCACTGACCAAGAAAAACCTGGTCTATAGCGAGAGAGGCGAATATACACAGCTGAAGACACAATGTCAGGAGATGTAAGCAGCCCTTAGCAACCAGTCCCAAACAATTCCTCTGCAGGATAAATATTCTTAAACATTTTATTCAGTCATTCGAACATTATTGGGGTAAGTGTTGCTTTTTTCAGGATATGTTTTCGATTGTAACCCCCTGTCAGTCAATAGTGAAAGTAAATAACTGTGTAGAACTGTTTTGTTGTTGCCTATGAGACCACGGTGAAGTTAATGACTGTGAAGACTAATTAAGAAACAGAAGAGCAACCCTTTTGAAAAATGCGTCCGGTCGCTGATCACAAAATCACACCGTTTAATTAGCTAATGTTGACTGGACAACTCTTAAACTTTGCATCTCTGACCAAACATTTCCAATCGCTAAAATAGAGCCCTGAGAGTCTTCTGACTCTCAATACACTCAGCCAGAGCACTCCACAATATTGCTGATAACATATTGAGCACTGCTACAATGCTGATGTAATGGTATGTTGAACAGTGCAACAGTGGTGATTCAGTGCTGAATAGCACTACAGTGCTGTTTCAAGGTTAAATGCTGATACAATGTTGAACAACGGTGGAGTACTGACGCAATGTTGAACACCCGCACAGGCTTTGGGTTGGCATTTTCTGCATGTGTTTGTCATTCCTGGAGAGCAAGAATGTGGAATCTGTGGCTCATCTCTCTCTCTCTCTCTCTCTCTCTTTCTCTCTCTCTGTCTCTCTCTCTCTCTAATACTTAGGAGTCTTTCAGTGGAATCCACAGATAAAGAGCTGTTTGTCTATCAGCTGAAGAGAAAAAAAACTGTCATCTATACATAAAGCGGCCTTTTCATCCCTGTAGAGCACCTTGGCAATCCAAGGCGTCTGAATGTGAAAAGGGGGTGTGGGTACGGATCCATAGTGGCAATATGGTGGCATTGTGGGGAACGCGTGGAGACAAAGCCATGGTCCCTGAAGCAGTAGAGGGGTGTGTACAAGTCTGTGGTGTCTAATTAAGCGTGCTGGTCTCTCTCCCAGTATGTGTGCCCTGTGCATAGTGTGTCAATAGCAGGCCAATTGGACTGCATGATTCTAACCAGCCTACCCTTCTTGCGTGAGAGCTATGGCATGTGGGCTATGTGAACATGCATTTGTTTCTGTATGTGTGTGTGTGTGTGTGTGTGTGTGTGTGTGTGTGTGTGTGTGTCCTCTGATGCAGGATTTGATAATCAAGTAATTACTCCAGTGGGTCCCACTTCAAAGCAGAGGGAGTGACACAGCGGTTACTCACATCAGTGGGAAGCCTGGCAGACAGGCATGGAGGGATAGGGACAGAGAGAGAGATGGAGAGAGAGATAGAGGGATGGAGAAAAGGATGGAGGGAGGAATGAAGAGGGTGTGAATGGTGTCTTTATGCATCTGTCCATGTGTGTGTATTTCAGTCTGTTTACTTTTGTTTTCTCCCTGTTTTTGTCTAATTGAACTGTCTTTATTTCATCTTGTACCTTTTGTTGTGGTTTTCCTCTTACCCTCTCTGTCTTTTATTCACACACACACACACACACACACACACACACACACACACACACACACACATTCCATCCTTCCCTCTTCTCTGAGAGCGTATGACAACGGGTGAGTAAAGGAGTTTTGTTTTTGCACCACTCTCGTACCTGGATCCTGAGCAGCAGTCTGCGGTTGGCCTGCTCCAGCTTCTTCTGGCGACTCTCCAGCTCACGGGCGTGCTGCTGCTCCTTCTGCAGCCACTTGATGTACTCCACCGAGGCCTTCAGGATCGTCCCTTTGTTCCAGCGCATGTCCCTGTGGAGCACCGCACAGACAACAGGACAGAGAGAGAGAGAGAGAGAGAGAGAGAGAGAGAGAGAGAGAGAAGAGAGAAAGAGAAGAGAATGTGGGAGAAAGAGAGAGATAACCTTTTAAACACAAGTCCACGTGTCAGCAAGAATGCTCGCACCCCAGAAAGAAATGAACAGAGAGAGAGAGAGAGCAAAAAAAAAAAAAAACTTACAAAGGCTCAATTTTTATATATGAATAAGGAATAGTGATTTACACGACCAATTATTCATTCTTGGACATTACGTCTGGCCCCCTGAATGGGATTTTTAATAGAATACTTAAGTACATCTGGAGAAAGTCCATTCTGGGGGTCCTTGTGTGGTAAAATTAATCCCTGGGCCAAAAATGAGTGTCGGAAAACGGGTGTAAAAAAAAGATTGGACTTAGAAGAGGAAGCAAAGAGCACTGGCTCCTGATACCATTACTTTTTTAAAAGGAGTGTGAAAGCGAGGAAGAGAGTGAGAGACCTGGTTTAAAATCGTCCCTTTCCACCCGAACAAGACGTCTGGGTTCTGATGGCAGTTAATAATCTCCTTTATCTTGAGCTAATGGCACCGGCGACAACAGTCGCCCTCCATTTAAATTCCATCCAAAGTTCAATTGAGCTGGGCCAATGGAGTCCCATTCCGGGCTGAGCTCCCCATCTCAGGGGCCAATTGTGCTCCAACCTGCCTACTCTTGACCTCAGTCTCATTCAAGGACTTTGAAAACCTTGACTGAAAAAAAAAAAGCAGGAGGCTTCAGCAGTCCTTACTCAAACATGAATCAGAAACTTTGGGTAGCACTTTGGGGCCTTGTGTAATTATATAAAAAAGGAATGGATGAGCACATTGTTGAAAGAACAAAGGAAGCAACAAAGGAAGGTTGTGCTTCTGTTTATATTTATGCAGGACTTGGCTCCAGTCATGGTACAGTAGGTAGGAAAATAAAAGACTTTCAGCACCTTCAGTCTATCACAATGTATTTTTACTTCTATTTGGCTTTTTTTTTTTTTCAACTATACTCTAATGGTAATCATATTCGCTATGGATAAAATAAATGTAAAATATAAATGTGGTATATAATTTATTTTCAGGAAGGGCTATTGATGGTGTATTGTGAAAGTATGGACATTAGCTTATGTGACACTAAGGATGTTTAGGAGAAAAGTGAAAAGCGACTCAGACACTTACGGGTCATTGGACTTTGGTATGAGTGTCCCCAGCTCCTTGATTCTGTAGTTGATGTTGTATCTTCTCCTCCGTTCAACTGGAAGACAAACAGAGCGATTGATGAAGACATGTTCACAGAAATTATTTTTTAAGAGCAAGAGCAAAACCAAAACAATAATTACAATTTAGTCCGATTAATTGTCAGTGATGAAGCACTCACTGAGATTGTGGTTGTCTTTTTTCTGTCGCTCTTTGGCCATGACTCTGGTGTCGTGTTCTATAAAGAGAGAAAAGAGAGGAAGAACAGAGAGAAGGAAAAAAAAAATGAGAGACAAAGTTCAGATAAGTGGTGACAACGCCAAGCTAACAGACACACACTGACATACACACACACACACACACACACATCGCCCTCACAAAAGATCAGTCAGCTCAACCCTTTGCACCCTCGTTTGCTACCCAGGTTGTGATCACACAGACTTGCTCAAGGACCGCCTGACCCCCAACTCGTCGTGGCGCCCCGATCGCCCGACTCCCCCTGACACCACGCGACCCCTCCGACCACAAACAGGAATGACCTTTTTACCCCCCTCCGTCCACCCTCAAAGAGCTTCTTCTTCCTAGTCCACAGAGCTCTTCTTTGCCTCTCTGTGGTCTCTTCTGTGTCCTTGTTAACATACTGAGACTCACAATCAAGTCAACTTAACAAATTTGCTAATTTAGTAAATGTAGTAAAAAAAAAAGGGATGAGCTGGGGTAAGGGTGGAGATTGGAGAGGGGGGGTCAGGGAGTGGAGAGAGATACTCTCTCAAGTGTTCATATTCACATTCACATTCTTCCAAATTACATAATTGGGCGGCGTGATTGGATTTCTCAATCTGTTTTCTGTTGATTCAATAAGGCCCATTTAAAACCCCATGTAACACGCCCATTGTCTGGAGCCCTGCACACTTATATGAAAAAGGCTGTAATTTACTTATTTGCGCATCGTAGTGAAGCGTTCTTCAGGCATCCTTTCTATTTCCTAAATCAATTAGCTCTACTTGATGCATGACATTCATAAGAAAAAAGACTGTTCATTTACACAGAGGCTTTTTGTGTTGCTTGCATGCACCATGGCAAACTCATTGCCATTTTTTTTTTCGTTTTCCTGCTAAATGATTTACTGATTATCAGCAAAGAGGGAGAAGTAACTGCAAGCCAAACAAGTTTTGAACATACTTTGTGAGGGAAAAAAAAATCAACAAACAAGATGAAAACCTATGTTTGTGTTTTCTTTTGAAATTCAGCCGCATTTGATTTAAAAAACATTCAACAGATGATTATCCAACCAGACTTAAATCAGTCCTCCCTAAGTGCATTTCACGCATACGCACGTGCAGCATGTATTCAACTGCCCCCAATGACTCAACTGCAGTTTAATTGGGTTGCTTGTTATGTCCACTATTAGGTCAAACTCTGTCAAACACAATGTTACAAAGTTTCACTTGGGAGACTCTCTCTGTGTGTCTCAATCAGTGACACTCTCTTTGAATAAAATAACTAAAATAACATCCCTATTCACGATACCCACCTTCCTTCACCCTCTTTGATAAGAAGTACTGTATGTAAGAGTAAATGTGAATATTGCCCCCATCCCACCCCTGGTCTCTGTGTATGCTCTGATTGTAAGAACTGTCATTCATCTCTTTCAAATAAAGCAATGTGTTGGTACGGATCTTTTTTTTTTAACATTAGCTATTAGCTCTGCTCTGCGCTGTCGGATTTGCCGTACCTGTGACCTCCCTCTTAACAGTGAGCTTTGTGGGGCAAGAGATGGGTGGCAGTCCACCATGAGGGGTGAGCATACCTGGCTCACCGCCGTACACATCCAGCATCCCGCCGTTCAGGGACACCTAGAGGTGGAGGAGAAAGAAAGAGAGAAAAGAGAGAGAGAGAGAGAGAGAGAGGAGAGAGAGAGAGAGATAAAGGAGTGATGTGGAGATGAGTAAGAAGGAGAGAGACAGAGATAGACAGAGAGAGAGAGAGACAAACAGATGACATTACTGAAGAGGTTCATTCATCCCCAATTTTGCTTCCTTTGCCCTCCCCAGATGCCCCCTCTACACAGGAGCTAAATGTCTACACTTCCACATTCTTCAGCCCCTCCTGACAAGCCCTGATACTGCATTGTCTAGACACTGGACATAGGTCTCAATTGACTTCCTGTCTCTCTTTTCTTTAGATGTGTTAAACCCTTTTAAGATGAGAGAGAGTGAGAGTGAGATGTTGCTGGGGGCATCACTGAGATGGCTTCAAGGCCCATGTGTGTGTGTGTGTGTGTGTGTCTGTGTTTGCTGTCTGCCTACTTGACTCTCTGGCTAAGTATGTGTTTGTCTAGTTTTGTCTGCGTTTACCAATAGTAACAGACCTCCTTGTACTGGGCCACCATGACAAAAATGCAGCTGCCTGATTTAAAAATAGCACCCCTCTTTATGAAAAGGGCCATCTCAGTGTATCTACCCATCTCTCCCTCTCTCTCTTTCTCTCACACACACAAAGACACACACACACACACACAGATGTCAACGATAGAGTAAGTAACATTTCCCATAAGCACCCAAAAGCATGAGGACATTTTTCTCTCTTTTCTCTTCCTTATCTTTTTCTTCCTTATCTGTATGACACTGGTGGTATGTGGAGACATGGATTTAGAAAGCTATGTGCGAAGAGCTGATTGTGTGTGTGTGTGTGTGTGTGTGTGTGTGCCATGAAATACTGATATTCACAGTGAAAGTCCATATATAATCTGATTTTCCTGGAGGGCAAGGAGTGCAGGAATGACAAATAAGAGAGAGAGCGAGAATGAAAGCCAACCATTATGTGATCCTTGCTTTTGCATTAGTGATTATCTCAACACTAGTTGATGCAAATGTGTGTGTGTGTGTGTGTGTGTGTGTGTGTGTGTGTGTGTGTGTGTGTGTGTGTGTGTGTGTGTGTGTGTGTGTGTGTGTGTGTGTGTGTGTGTGTATGCACGCATGAGGTGGGGCGCTGCTAATCAAAATGAAGGATTGCGACAGTCGTGCGCCTGCCGTCTGGTTAATCGCTGCCATCCATCCCCATCTGTGTTGGTGGATGTGTTGACACTCCGTAGAGCTGAGACGCATCGCTCCGTGCAACTAATTAAAATGAATTGATCCATTTAAGCACGGTATCATTTCAGAACAGGCCCATCGGGAGTGTATGTATTAGTCCAATCCGATGCCTCACTGCTTTCCTTCTGTATAATCATAATCTCTCTCTCTCTCTCTCTCTCTCTATCTATCTGTCTGCCTTTCATTCTCTCTGGGTTTCTATCAACTAGTGTCTTTGTTTTTTCTCTCAATCTGTCTATCTCTCCTGGTACTTTCACGCAACCCTCTTCTTCTCGTCTTTTTAATCCCTTCATTTCACTTATCCTTATTTCACTCTCTCTCTCTCTCTCTCTCTCAACCTCTCTATGAGTGAAAGTGTTCCTTCTTTAGCTTGGAATGCTACTTGACAAATTCCCTTTTCAGAGAAGCATATTTCTGTGTTGAACTCAGGTGTGGCGCTAATGGAGATTCAAGTATCTCTTTGTCCGAGACCTAGCTAGTATTAACGTCAGCTAACAGTTGAGGAATGCTAGCCCGCATCCCTGTCATACTAAGGCCACTTGTTTCCCTCAGACTCCCACGCATTCTTGCACTCATTATTCTGTGTAATAACTCATTTTGAAAGAGCATTTTTTTCTTTCTTTCTTTCTTTCTTTCTATCTCAGTGGCAGCTACATAACATGGCTAACATATTTTCAACCCATTCTTCTTCCACTGGAATTCCTCGAGTCGGATTTGGTTTTTCTCACCTCCCAGATGAAATGTCACCATACACACACACACACACACACACACACACACACCACACACACACACACACAGACTTTTTCTCCAGTGTGAGAGTAAAAAAACACTGAAAACATTCCCTCCCTAATTAACACTCTCTCTCCCCTTCTTCACATCACCAAATGCTACAATGTTAGCTGTCAGCATCTGCCTAATCCATTGTATCGTCAGGCTTAGCAAGAGAGTGAGAGAAAAGAGAAAATGACTTAAGTCTTCTGACAAGGTAGGCTAAGACATTGAACTTTGACTCTTGGGCGTACTTAATCTGACCTCACACTGAGTCAGAGACCCCTTTTTTCCCAAGCTTGTCCCAAGGCTGATCACAGGTAATGTTTGCTCTGGGGTAGAAAAGCCTTTCATTCTCGCCAGTGTCTTTGAAGCAACCCTAATTGCTTCAACCACATTTACATGTCAATGTAAAACCATGGGACACACCATCAGTTCTATTGTTAGGTGATTGGTAAAGTCGTCCTAAGTACTTGTTTGCTTGTTTTGCGTCACTCTCAGCTACATACTTCCTACAGAGGAGAAACCTAATCACAGTTAAATACTGACGCTAATATGCTAAGTGCACAAACAGTGATGACCACACAAACAAACACACTTAGCAACAGAATAGTTGACAATAGACTATACTTACATTGCTTTGCATTAAGAGGTTAGACTCCATGCAATCCAAGCCCCCATCATTGAAGCCGGATTCAAGGCTAATTAAGTCATCAATAACTTCATCCATTGGAAACTAAAAGAAAACAGTAATTTCAGTGTACTCCTTTGCTCTGACAATTGTGAATTGTGAATTGTTGTTATTGCCGTTTGTTTGTTTTTGTTTGTTTTTCTCGACTTTCTTTCAGCAGGAAAGTAAATAACACTGTATCAATCATTCATCAAGGACAGTACACAGATCGAAGAGAAGTTGGGAAACTAGTCCAACCACAGACGTTTCTTCAGAAAGCAGCAGAGCAGGCATAGACAGACAATGGGGTAGAAGGGGGGCTATCTAACACAGAAACGCCTGCAATCAGACTAGTTTCCACAAATTTCTTTCTGTTTAATGAAGTTATTGATGAACAGAGAGAAAAGCAATAGGGGTGTGTGGGTGGTTGGTTGGTAGGTGTGGGGGGGTGGGGGGTCAGGAGCATAATAAAGTACTACTAGGATTTCAGAGTGCAAACTTTTCAGAAGCGTTTAAGAGAGCACACGGATGACTCACCTCGCTGTCATGGCTACTGGTTGCCAGGGTCAGCAGGTGGATGGGGCTGCCTGGGGTGCTGCCGTCTCCCTGCGGGGGCATGTGCCCGTTACGCATGACTGGCACGGTGCCCAGCGGCTGCCCGGCGTGGGGGTGAGGGCCCGGGTGGGCCTGGCCGGCGAGCTTGGAGCTCAGAGTCAGGTACTGGGCCTGGGCCTGGTGGAGGTGGTACTTAGGGTTCTCTATGTGGCTCTGTACCTGGAGGGGGGAGGATAGGTGAGAGAGAGGGCATAGAATGACTTTTAGAGATTTTAGAAAGTCAAGACATACATAGACAACCATATGCACACATACTTAAAAAAAAACATTGTAGCAAGAAGGGCATACCCATCTGTTAGATATACGGTACGTGAAAACGTACACAAACTCTCTCTCTCTCTCTCACACACACACACACACACACACACACACACACACACACACACACACACACACAAACAAACACACACACACACACACACACACACACACATGCAAACACACACACACACACACACAAAATCACACAGCATGTCAAGCAATGACCTGGTTAGTTTAACTGAAGAGTAGAGTAGATCATGTATTTTAAAAAAGCTCAAGCACATCATAGTCACATTCAAGACAGCTTATGGTCCAGCATGCCAGTAAAGCAGAGCCAACCAAAAACCAAGCTGGTAGCAAAGCTACACACTCAAACAGACACAACGAAATCCACCTCACCAATCTCCTAAAGACATAGTCAGTAAGAAAACAAAACACGATGGCCCTCTCAACTGGTCCCCTTCAGTGCAAGCCGTGTAGAACCCCCAAATGCCCAAAAGCTCCTTACGTTGGAAACTCGAATGCCGTCTCTCATGTTGTAGTAGCAACAGTCAGTTAAATGGGGCATTCTCAGTGCGCGCCGTCGTCGGTTCGCCAATAACTTTTTTCCCCCGTTTTTTTCCGTTTTTTTTAGTTTTCAGTTCTTGTCGTTTGTTTTTGTTTGGTTTGTGTTTAAGTAGAGAAACCCAGAAAAAGGATCCTGTCACTGCCACCGACTTGGGTTGTTGCTGGTGGCGATAACTGAGTCTCTCCTGAGGAAGAACGAGAGGATGAAGTGTTGGTGCGTCTGAGATGGTGACTGTCCCCTCCTCTCTGACCAGTGGGCCCTTATAAGAGGGCAGGACCAAAGACTAAATCACCTAATTAGCGGAGCGAGCGTGGAGCAGGCTAGCCCCCTCTTTTTTTACTAGCCGTGGTAATCACCTCAAACAGAGACTCATCAGATTGCCCTCAGTTTGATCACGACAGGATATCTGCCTGTGGCCTATATCAGTCTTTTCAATGGGAGGGGGTTAAGGGATGGGGGGTGGGGGGTTTGAGGGTGAGGAGGAGGCGGTGGGGTTGAGGGGTGGGTTCATAGCTTTCATGGCGTACTGGTCAGCCAATCGCAAAACTTCCCCCTGCTTCTTTGTTATGCCACTTCTGCTTCAGGGGGATCTTGGGCACAAATGACATTTGTTCCACGTGGGTTTTAAAATAACTTGGCTGTGGCCATTTTTACCGCGGCGCTCAGTAGGAGCATTGTCTTAGGCCGATAACCCAAAGAATAACTATGGCCCAAGAAAAGCTGCCCTCCTTCTAATTTTAACTCACTCCATCTCGTAAATGTGAGACAGCTATTCTTCTTTTATTGGAGTCTGTGTGTGTGTGTTTGAGAGAGAGAGACAGAGAGAGTGTGAGGGGGAGGATTTTCCATTTCTCTCCCTAAGGTCACACGGTGCATCTCTAACATGGTTCTATTGGGTCCCCTGAGTTATTTTTGGACCCAACAGAAAAAGGCAACGCATTTATGACGTCCGAAACGTGCCTTAAGGGGGGAAACATCCAATTGGTTTATGTCAAATTCAATTTCACACAAAAGTTTCATAATCCCAAAAGAAGATTGACATTAATTCCCCAAATTATGGATTGTGGAAAGAAGTCACATTCATCACTTAAGACACCAACAGCTGTAGCAGCACAGCTAAAGAATGTTCAGTCAATAAGGCTGCAGGATATACTGTAGTCAATAAAGTGCTTCTCGTGGAATCCTAATGCAACACTGTTTCTAAGCCCTAACAAGGATGTATATCTAATGTCTATCAGTGGAGCGCTGTTGAAACACTATAATAGATTAGAGAACTTTTCTCTCAGGTTTAAAAACAGGATGCACAAGCACCCCATTGTATGGCATCCACACAGACACATCCAGAACCAAAACAAAACAAAAGTTATTGATTTTGGGTCATGAACTTTGTGTGTGTGTGTGTGTGTGTGTGTGTGTGTGTGTGTGTGTGTGTGTGTTTAGGATAAAAAGTGAAAGAGTAAGAAGGATTGTGACTGAAAGTAAGAGATGTGAGAGAAGTGAAAGAATGATTGAAGACAGAGATCAATTCCCAGCAGGAACTTAACAAGTTGCTCTGTGTTTCTTAATCAGCATCTCTGCACCAGTATGGGAAATGGGCCAGTACCTCCTGTCCTCAGCTTCTGTTTTAGAGATTCACACTCACTCACACACACACACACACACACACACACACACACACATAGAAACCCTCTCTCTATCTTCTCTCTCTCTCTCTGCCCATTTCTATTGCTTTCTCAATCTCTCTTCAATTCAAACTCAAATGAACTTGTATTGGCATGACAACAATCTCAAATGCACTGCCAGCATTGCTAATTATACAGGTAGTTGGTGTCTATAAGAAAACTAGAACAGATCTCTCTCTTTATCTTTCTCTCTCTCTCTTTTTCTCCATCTTTCTCTCTCTATATCTAGATAAACTAATTCTCCATCTGTCACTCTTGCTATCTCTCTCCATCACACTCTTTGTCTTATACAGTACATGGAAACATACACAAACTCTCTCTCTCTCTCTCTCTCTCTCTCTCTCTCTCTCTCTCTCTCTTTCTCTGTCTCTGTCTCTCTCTCTCTCAGACACACACACTCACTCTCTACTGTAAATGCAGGAGACACGCTTATTAAGTCCTCAGGCCTTTTAATTTGATTCCACTTGCAATGGTTCTGCAGCCCAGTAAATGCCGACAGACAATGGCATGTCTATGTGTGAGTGTGCACACAGACACTCTCTCTCTCTCTTTCTCTCTCTCTCTCTCTCTCTCTCACACACACACACACACGCACACACACAGCTGTCTCTGAGGACAGACAGAACAGGACAAATATCTGGGAAATCTGGACCACTTTGATTTACAGGCCTTTGCGCTCTGGGAGATAATGAGGAGATTAAAACGAAATGAAAAACGAAAGTGCAATTCCCCCTTTTTTAAACTCTTCCCAGATCCCGTAAGTGCTGTATTTATGTGCAGAGGAGATGGTGAGCCAATGAGTACCACCAGAGTGTCAGAGCCTCACAGACAGACACACACACACATGCACACACATGCACACACATGCACACACACACACACACACACACACACACACACACACACACACACACACACACACACACACAGAGAGAGAGAGATACAGACACACGCACGCACGCACACACACACAACACACACACACACACACACACACACACACACACACACACACACACACACACACACACACACACACACACACACACACACACACACACACACAGAGAGAGAGAGACTTTTTTGTAAAAACTACTACTGTTTGTTTGTTTGCTTGTGTGTCTGCTCTGGTGTGATTACAAATATCAGGACTTTGTGAACCCACAACAAAAATCACAAGGTTGGTCATGAAATCAGAGAAGTTGGTCATAAAATCAGAGGTATCATTATTATATTGTCTTAACCATAAAACATTTACTTTTTATCTTCTCTAAGTTGCTCAGATCAAATATGACACTAATTTGATACAACAGAGTACACAGTGACACGATTTTCCTCTACTCCCCCAAGGTCAAGATGATGACATGCCACAAACGGCACTTACCGTTCTTCACTCATTTCATTTTTATATTACTTTTTCACTGATTCAATTAAACTCTTTTTTTTTAGAGTTGTACAGAACAAAGACCTCCACAGGAAGTAGTTGAGCCCTGATTCACCCAACGGAAAAAAGGTAATTGATCTGAGCACAGTTCCCCAACCAAATCAGTTTACCTTAACTGTGCTAACTTTGTATACTCAGTAACTGGATAACTTACATGAAGCAGTTAGTTAGCTGAATTTAGGAGGTTATAATGAATTGCAAGGATTACTTATTTTAATTAAAATCTTATGTTTAAAAAAATACTGCAAGCAAACACACAAATAAAAATACCTATAGGCTGTCCTTCTTTGAGAAGACACTGGAAGCTACCAAGTTAGCATTCATTGTGTGCGTGTTTAAAAGTTGTGGTCAGTATTACCTCTCTGGAGACGCTGGCATATTCATTGCCTCCATATAGTGCAGCTACAAACATCCACTCCACAGCCCAACTGAGGTGTTACAATGATCTCTGTTTAAAGACAACCTATGAGTTGCTCAATATTGTTTCAGTGTTACACAAGTTCTTCTTTCACTTCAAAAAAAAAAAGTTGGCCTTATGAAACACTGGGCTAGTCTGTTGCAGAAATAGTGGATATAACCGTGGCTGGACAGAGATCACTTTTTCACCTTTTCATACACTCCCTGCTCGGCCACAGCCGACACAGTTTGAGTGTTTGTTCGTTTTGTGACCCTCGCCCAGCCCGATAAGTCAGAATTTACAGTAAATGAATCACTCACAGAGTGTAGCATTGGTGTGTGTGTGTGTGTATGTGTGTGTGTGTGTGTGTGTGTGTGTGTGTTTGTGTGTGTGTGTGTGTGTGTGTGTGTGTTTGTGTCTGTGTGTGTTTGTGTCTGTGTGTGTGTGTCTGTGTGTGTGTGTCTGTGTGTGTGTGTCTGTGTGTGTGTTGGTGTGTTTGTGTGTGTGTGTGTGTAAGTGTGTGTGTTGGTGTGTGTGTAAAAGTGTGTGTTTGTGTGTGTGTGTCTGTGTCTGTGTGTGTTTGTATGTGTGTGAGGGGGAGTGTGTGAGAGAGACAAAGATAGACAGAGAGACTACTGATTATGAAAAATCTGAAACAGATCATCGCTGTGAAAGGGAACAGTGAGTGAGGATGGAGAAGTTTGAATCAATTCAGACAAGTTGAAAAAATCATCATTCAGCCTACACTCACTCTCATGCCTTTCTTGCTTTCCATTTCACTAGAAACGCCAACGTTGCTTCAGGCTAATAGTAACTCTGAAAGTCTATGAATGCCTTTTAATAAGGTATTTCCAACAGCCTACAATGTCTAACTCTACTAGAGTGCATAATTGTTTATAAACACACACACGTCTTAATGCAGGGCTGCACTGCATACAGTACATGACACAGTGTTTCATACTTTGTGAACACTGTGTCTTGCCTATTGGTAACATTGCCAGTTGTGTTATAAATAATGTTATAAGCAGGTATAAAATGTGATATTAAGAATTTTTAAATATTAACATTATTTAGGGAATTCATGGGGAAATCCCATGTAACATCTTGTGTATGTATGTAATTATGAAACTCAATATGGAAAGTCATTTGAACTAGTTTCTTCCAGTAGCAGCAACTGGAATCCATGCATTTCCACGGAATTATTTTTGGAATCTGATCCTTTATCATACCTGTTCATTCTTACTCGTCGCTCGACTTATCGTGACTAAATTCAAGATGGCTGCCAACGCTAAACTTCATGAAGATACTGTCTGTATAAATCGTCTTGTAAGTAAACTACCAGTGCTTTTTCAAAGTTCTCAATGTCTCGTTTTAAATGTCAGGGCCCTCGGAAGTCTACCAATGAAGTGTGGAGATACATTGAGCCTCGTAAATGGTGTAAAATAGTGATTTATTTGCATGGCTAGCCCGATGCCGAAGCACCACCATTGAAAAAGCTGTTGGTAGCATCGGCTAACTAGCGCCAGATTTTGGAGTGCAGGGGACAAGCCGAGATGGGCTATGAGACATACGTTCACACTCGGTATCATGTTTCAACACACTTTAGGTCAATATCACACCGGAATTCTCCTTTAATGTGTCGCTGTTACAGTGTACCTAATTAGGTACAGTGGTACAACCTGTGTAACAACATGTACTATCAGGTACTATCATTGTACTTGCATTATGTATTTGTGGGTACCTACATATAGTTGTTACATACTGAGTTGAAATACTGAGTGCTTTTACAAAACTTTGCCCATTTGCCTACATTTTCATCAGAGGCAAAGAGCTGACCTGAGACCTGCTGGATGGGGTATATCTGGTCATGATAGATTTGATAAACAAACCATTCTTAGCCCCAGTCAAGGCCTCATTGTCTTCAGTGTACATGTAACAGCTGTGCTCCTACAACCTTGTTACTCTTTGATACAGCGGAATAAACCTATTAAGTGTACCAGTTAATTTCTTACATGTACATATGACATGTATGTTATGTCTTCGAATACATAATGCAAGTACAATGATAGTACCTGATAGTACATGTTGTTACACAGGTTGTACCACTGTACCTAATTAGGTAGGTACACTGTAACAGCGACACAATAAAATAAAGTGTTACCCTATTTTATTAGTAATACATACATACATCATTGTTTGTTTTTATGATGATGTAGTGACTGATGAAGCAAAACTTTGTGCAATCAATAATGGTGGGGGAGCTTTTTTAGTAAACCTAGGTAAAAGGTTCCTTAGTTCCCTAAAAATCTCTGCAAAAATCTTGCAGAGATACCCCTAAAAGCAGACGAAACATGCTCATATTGAACTATTCTAGTTCTGAACACAAGAGTAGCCCTATAGTGTTGAACACAATCTGACATCCTGCGAGACATTGATTTATGTCTTTTTGTATTGGTCCAATGCATCCATGAAGAATGCAATAGAAGCATTGGGGGCTCATGCAGACCAATTAAGATCTTCATCTCTGATATCCGTTTGATCTATTGTCAACGGTCATTTGGGAAAATCTCGGCGCATCGGAGGGCCAACGGATAATGCACGTCCATTTGATAATCACGCCTGGCCTGGGAATCCGAATCAGTGTGAAAATGATTGGACTTTGCAGCGCGGAGCAGAGCAAGAGCGAGGAAGAGCGAGCGAGTTATTGGCCACAGCAGGAGTTGGCTTTGTGCTCAAACATGCGCCGGGAAGTAATACGTGACCACACACAAGCCCCAGATGTCATGCACACAGAATGAAAGTGAGACTTCTTCACACACACACTAATACACACACACACACACACACACACACACACACACACACACACACACACACACACACACACACACACACACACACACACACACACACACACGCATGGTCATACAGTCATACACATCATTCATCTATCTATCTATCTATCTGCTTCATTCACTCTCTTGCTCTCTCTTTCTCTCTGCAGTACCTACCGGCAGCAGCTGTATCTCTGTGAGGGAGATCACCTTGACCAGGCAACAGCGGCTCATGGTTGACAGCTCACCCACAAAGAGGCACCAATAACGGCCCAGGCAGGTCAGAGATAGTCCAAAAACAACACACGACCCCCCCAACAGGTCCAGCGACCCAGCCTCAAATACCTACAGTGCCGTCTTCCAAGCCAGGGGATGGATATAACAAACTCAAGGTGTCTTTTACCTCCGAAACTCCGAAAGAGTTTTACCTTTTACCTCTGAGACACTGAGACTGAGTCGATGCAAGGCTAGCGATGGTGGGAGACAGAGAGAAAGGGAGACAGAGAGAGAAAGGGAGGCAGAGAGAGAAAGGGAGACAGGAAAGGAGAAGAGAGTCCTTTTGCTGACAGTTTTTTTTTGTCTCTTTTCTCCTTTGGCCTGACCGGGGGAACATGCTGAAAGAGCAAGTATGAGGAAAAGGAAGAAATGACACATCAACTTTTAAGTCAAGCAGGTTTCCTCTTATGTGTATGAATCTGTGTGTGTGTGTGTGTGTGTGTGTGTGTGTGTGTGTGTGTGTGTGTGTGTGTGTGTGTGTGTGTGTGTGTGTGTGTAAACATATGTATGCATGTGGTGCAGGAGATACTGTGAGCGAGTGTCTATCTGAGTATGTGAAAGGCCTGACAGAGAGATTTTGTAGGTGGTCGGCAAGGAATGTGGAGAACAAGCTTTGTAGTGTGTGTGTGTGTGCGTGTGTGTTTGTGTGTGTGTGTGTGTGTGTCTGTGGGTTGTGGGTTCCTGCCTCAGTTCCTGGCGGAACACTGCTTTGCACTGACACAGCACATTACCCCTAAGCTTTGCCATTTCAGGTTATCTCTTACGCACACACACTTCCCAGTCTACACACACACACACACACACACACACACACTTATGGACTCACTTACAGACACCCACAGAGTAAATCTTTTCTCTATCTGGACATCATGTAGATGTGATGCACATGTATTGTTTGCGCTGATTTAAGACAATTCTATCCATTTTTGCACCATCCTTTCATTTACTACACTAACTTTTGTAATATCTTAAAATGTATCGAAGCCTGTAATATACTTCCAAAGTCAATCCCACCTCCTATCCGATTGCAAAATACATTTTAAAGTTAATACCTCTTAAGTCTTGTCTGTGGATTGTGTGTGTGTGTGTGTGTGTGTGTGTGAGTGAGTGAGTGAGTGAGTGAGTGAGTGAGTGAGTGAGTGAGTGAGTGAGTGAGAGAGAGAGAGAGAGAGATTATATGTGTGTTTCCCCCTCCTCCCCTTCCGTTTTGGTGAATTTCACCCACATGCTTTAGCAATACTGTGCAACATTATGTTTACATGGAATTTAGCTGTGGCTGTCGATATTATTGTCTGCGTATGTTGACACATCAAAATTAGAAAGGGATTTGGCGGACTTAATTTTGTGTATGCATGTGCGTGCGTGCATGTGTGTGTGAGTATGTGTGAGTGTGTGTGTGTGTGTGTGTGTGTGTGTGTGTGTGTGTGTGTGTGTGTGTGTGGACACTTTACAGTTAGGGTACATGAATCATGAATTTATGCATGAATTAATTCATGATTTATAACTTGTGCAGTTCTCTAAACACATGCCATTATTCACTAGCCTGGATGCCAGCCGAACTTAGCCCCGCCCACAACATTTGAGGTCGGGAAGTTCGGTCTGGACTTTTTCCGTTGTGCAGCAACTATGCCTGAACCATAGCTGTTTGGACCAATCAAATTGGGCTTTGTACAATGATGGACAGATGAGCAACAGTGCCTCGTCTATCACGTCATCTGAGCACGCTTTGGTAGATTTTGTTTGCAACAAAAACGCTGTGGCTAGAAGCTCGACAGATGGCTTCTAAGACCGTATTTACACATGGGAAATTGCATATATTTCCATGCGGTCTGGCCTTTCATTTACGCGAAAATGGAGGTTCTATCACTGAAAACAATTATTTCTGAAAACTCCAAAACGGCCAAAGTGGGTATGTGGGAAAACTCTGGTTTCACTTTCATCAAGGGAAAACAGTGTTTCTTGCATTGTGACAAGTTGTTCCATCGTTTGCTTGAAGTCTCTGATTGGCCACCTGTTTTCACAAGGAGTTTTGCGACACCTTTTTTTTTTGGGACTTTACACAGACGGTTGACAGTTAATTAATCTGCAATCTAAAGCGAAGGGCAGACAGGCAAACATACTCAGAGGATTTGTTTCCACAGTCCAGTGAACACGTGGCAACAGTCTGTTAACACTGACCAGTATGGGGTCAACGCAAGGCTCAGGCTGGAAGTACGTTGACATTCATTCTTGACCCTAACTAATGCATTAGTGCCCATTCAGAACAGTTAGGTACAGAAGGTTAGAGGTGAGGGGTTATCAAATGAACCGATACAGTATGTCCTGTAACTGTAAAGTTTATAACGGTCAGCATATTTTAAAAGCTGGTGTTTCCGTGCTTCAGTTCCAGTCAAGTTACCTTTAGCCTTATAAAGAATTTATGTGTTTCCTCCTTCACAGCCACATTCACCCACAATCTAGCACACAGTAACAGAGAGAGAGGGAGAGAGAGAGAGAGAGAGAGAGAGAGAAAGACAGAGAGTGAGAGAGATATGAGAGAGATATAGGGGAAGAGTAGAGTGAAAGAAAAACAGACAGAGCCCTTGCTTACAGGACTTCAAAAAACACACAGCCTAGCAGACTAACTGCAGAAGGTCACCAAAGGTCAAAGGAATAGGGTGTGGGGTGCAATAACGGAAATAGGGACAAAAGGACATAACATTGTTCCCTGAGCAAAACACCACCACTGCACCTCCACCCCCCCCACCCTCTCTCTCTCTCCCTCCATCTTCTCCATTTTATCTCAGTCTCTTTGCTCCATACCCCCCCCCCCTATCCCCACCCCCCCTGCCTCCCCCACACACAAACCAAATCAACACCCAGCACCTGAACTCCACATCACTAAATGTGCATGTTGTTAAACGCCATTCTGGAGCAATGATTAAATTTCAGAGGGACCACGCTTGTGTGCCTGTGTGTGTGCACGTGTGTGTGTGTGCACGTGTGTGTGCGTGCATGTGTGCGTGTGTGTGTGTGTGTGTGTACGCTCCAGGCATGCCCTCACTTCAGGGCATGACAGGTGACCTTACAGGACACTCAAGGACTCAACTGAAGTGCTGTTCTCAAAATTAATCTCAAAAAGCTCTCTCTCTTTCACTATGCTTGTCTGTGGGTGTGTGTATGCTTGTCTGTGTGGGTGTGTTATGTGTGGGTGTATTACAGTATGTGTGTGTGTGTGTGTGTGTGTCAGAGAAACAGAGAGAGAGAGAGAGAGAGAGAGAGAAGGAGAGAGAGAGAGAGAGAGAGGCACGTGTTTACATGGAATGTAGCTGTGGCTGTCCCCTTTGTTGTGTGTTCTGAGTCGGGGGAATGGTCAGTATCCACTAGGTCTCTCCTCATCAGTTGCAGGGGGAACTCATTCTGTGGGATAATTATTCAGAAGAAAGGAAGGCTGCTACTCTCTGTGTGTGTCTGTGTCGATATTATTGTCTGTCTGTGTTGACACATCAAAATTAGAAAGGGATT
>NW_027468664.1:13856353-13863853 GCF_046254945.1 Alosa pseudoharengus
AACTATAACAACGATAGTAGGACGATGGTTGAGTCTGGAGGCAGGCTTAAATGGAATCAACTGTAAACAGCTGAAAAAACTAAAGATTTTAGCTCTAAAACTCATTCAGTATTAATAATTGATTTCATATTTATTTATTTCGTAAGTGACCATGGTATAAACGGGATAATGCCCTTCGATGCGTCCATTATCAGAAATAACCGTTGCATCGGACCGTTGCATCGGACGGTTCACGCCTCCGCTTCGTCCATTTATTTCTGATAATGGACACCTCGTCAGGCATTATCCCTTACTTATACAGGTAAAAAGTAAGGAATGACAACATGGCTAAGCATATTTACTATCTTGTTCATATCTCCCATCTGGCCGCAGATACAGAGCCCTGGACTGGAAAAAAGAGCACTTTAAGAAAAGTTTTGTACCCTCAGCTATCACTGCACTTAAATAACTCCTGTGACAATCATCCATCCCCCCAATTCTTTGTGTTTATGTTTGTCTGCACTGTCCACTTTTTTTGCTTGTATTGTTGTGAGGAGGGAGGGAAACTAGGCGGGGCGGGGGGGGGGGGGGGTATGGTGTGTGGTATGGTGGGTGTCATGTTATATGTTATATGTGATATGTGTGAGGCTGTGTATATCCTCCATGGAATGTAAATGATGTGTGTGAAAAAGAATATCCTTATAAAGACTACTAACAACTAGATGTACCGCAGAACGGTACAAAATATGACCGCCGCCCAGTCCAGCACATTTTTTCCACAAAAAGAAATCACGCTGAAAGGCCTATATGATTCTGTCTCACTAAATTGCATTATCCACACTCAATTCTCACTGGTATCTGCTAGACAACAAGTACCAAAACATGATTAGTTCATAGATTTCACATGTAAAATTAATTTTATACAACCCCACCTCCATCTTGCCTGTTCATAATTCTGAGAAATTCTTGATTGTTTGTGTTATGTTTATGTTATGTGTGTGGGTGTGTGTGTGTGTGAGTGTGTGTGTGTGTGTGGGTGTGTGTGTGTGTGTGTGCGTGCTTGTGTGTGTGCCTGCGTATGTGCCTGTGCATGCAAGCGTACATATGTCTACTGTGTGAGTATGTGTCATACGTATGATTACTGTGAATGTATGTGTGTGTGTGTGTATCTGTTTGTGCACATGTGTGCACATGAAATGGGTTAACATGACCCCTGGAGGCAAACATACGGAAAAAAATGGTCATCCTAGGCCCTACAGTTCTCAAGATATTCACAGAGAACTGTGTCTGCCCTACCCTTCTTTCGGGGGGTCCAGTCCAGCGGTGGGGCTACAGATCAAAACGAAAAATGACGGTTCCATGCTATCCATGTGGGGGTACATGCCCACCAAGTTTTGTGTATCTTTCAGTCTTTCAGTGTCCCGGGACTCATTGATGGAAATTTGGGCATGCGAAAAAGAAAAAAAAAAATTCTGACTAAACCTATATGACCGCCGCTTCGCTACGCGGCGGTCATAATAACACAAACTCTTCATTCTAATGGTACCAACATGCTGATTGGTACAAAGATTTGCTTTCGAGATAATAAGCCAAGCATTTTGAGCAAGTTCCACACCTTTTGAGGTAATCAACTGTGTAGTGCAGTTTGTACTGGTTGTTTTGAAAAATGCACTTACTGATGTGCAAACATTAATGGTGATTCAATAAATGCACCCAAGCGTCTGAGAAAAATGTATATATTGCATATGACATATTTTGTCATGTATGTGTGTTTTCATACGTGTGTCATACGTGTGTGTTGAAGGTCCCAAACCTGAGAGGCTAAAACATCTCTATCCCTCTCCCTCTCTCTCTTTCTCTGTGTCATCCCCCACCTCTCATTGACCTTTTCATTCTGAGGACATCACTGTCTCCCTTTAATGTCAATTGATGTCAATGTCCATGCCAGCGCTCTTGCTCATGTCGGCGCATTCATAATTACTCACACACACACACACATACACACACACTTCTGCTTTCAAACCACCGCTTTCTATCTCCACGGAGACATGCAATAACAACATCAATAACAATAACAAGACTTAGTCAATCTGAGTGCATGAGAGTGTGAGTGAGTGAGTGAGTGGGTGAGTGGGTTAGTGAGAGACTGAACTTAAGCAGTGAGTATACCAGTGCATTAAATTGAGATCACATTACAGAAAATTGTGTTTTAGTGATTGAGTGAGCGAGTGAGTGAGTGAGTGAGTGAGTCAGTCAGTCAGTCAGTCAGTGAGTGAGTGAGTGAGTGAGTGAGTGAGTAAGTTAGTGAGTGAGTGAGTGAGTGAGTGAGTGAGTAAGTGAGTGAGTGAGTGAAGGACTGAGTGAGCAAGTGAGTGAGTGAGTGAGTGATTGAGTGAGCCAGTCAGTGAGTGAGTGAGTGAGTGAGTGAGCCAGTCAGTGAGTGAGTGAGTGAGTGAGTGAGTAAGTGAGTGAGTGAGTGAGTGGATGGGTGAGTGAGTGGGTGAGTGGGTGAGTGAGTGAGTGAGTGAGTGAGTGAGTGAGTAAGTGAGTGAGTGAGTGAGAGTGAGTGAGTGAGTGAGTGAGTGGGTGAGTGAGTGAGTGAGTGAGTGAGCCAGTCAGTGAGTAGGTGAGTGAGTGAGTGAGTGAGTAAGTGAGTGAGTGAGTGAGTAAGTTAGTGAGTGAGTGAGTGAGTGAGTGAGCCAGTCAGTGAGTAGGTGAGTGAGTGAGTGAGTGAGTAAGTGAGTGAGTGAGTGAGTAAGTTAGTGAGTGAGTGAGTGAGTGAGTGAGTGAGCCAGTCAGTGAGTAGGTGAGTGAGTGAGTGGGTGAGCCAGTCAGTGAGTAGGTGAGTGAGTGAGTGAGTGAGTAAGTTAGTGAGTGAGTGAGTGAGTGAGTGAGTGAGTGAGTGGGTGAGTGAGTGAGTGAGTGAAGGACTTAGTGAGTGAGTGAGTGAGTGAGTGAGTGAGTGAGTGACTGAGTTAGATGAATGAATTAGCATGTCAAGAGTGAATGAATTGAATCATGTGTACGCCACCGCTATGTTTACTCAGTTACACACACACACGCGCGCGTGTATCCCCACCATGCTGCCCATCTCTTATTGGTCCTGTCACAGCCACTTAGCAGCACGCTGGCCTCAACCCCCGCCCCAAGCCTAACTCTACTGACCCCATCGGCAGTGCGCGCCGATCAAAGGAGGAGAACGAGGGCAAAGGGAAGACCACTTGGTTCATGGACTTCAAATTTGATTATCTGTCATGTAAGACATAAGTTGGTTTAGTCCTGATACACTGCATGCACATATTTGTGATATCACAGGTGTGTCTTTCCCGTCTTTTCCCACCCAACCCCCCCCCACCACCTTTCTCTCTCTTTGCCACTGATGTGGTCTAATCTGATCTGTTTGAATATTTCCAGGAGTTCTTTCAAAAGATTAATACATTAATTGTTACATTCTGTAATCTCTACATTTGATCAATGACATTTTCCTTTACTACGAGTCCACCCCTCCCTTCATGCTTCCATCTCTCAGCGGTCTGTTCTCCTCTCATCCTGAACTCCTTAATCGATTAATTGTTTGAGCCTGAGTTTCATTTGTGGCGTAGTGAAGGACATAGAGGGGACAGTGCAGCACAAAGTCAGCTTCTGTGCCATCGACACGGGCAGAGCCGCTCAAAGGCTGGCCTTGTCTGTCTTCTGATAGGGGGCAAAAGGGGGTGGGGGGGGGGGGGTGGAGGCTTAGGATCCCCTCCAACAAACAAACACACACACACACACACACAAACTCTCTCACACGCACGCACGCACACACACACACACACACACACACACACACACACACACACACACACACACACACACACACACACACACACACACACACACACACACACACACACACACACACACACAAACACACACACACACACACATACACACACACACACACACACACACACACACACACACACACACACACACGCACACGCACACACACACAGAGGGACAGGATGTCCAGATGTCTCTTGGTCAAGCAAAAAATTGAACATTCTGTGGAACATCAGATAATACTGTCTCCAGTGTGGGGACATCAGATGTATGGAGAAGGAGAGAAACACAGAGGAACACAGAGACAGACATGAAAGAGAAGCAGAGAATAGCAGAGTGAGAGAGAGAGATGGAGAGAGAGAGAGAGAGATTTTGTGGAAAAATCAAAAATGCTGATTTATCTGGATGACTTTTCAAATTTAGTTATTTTCACAAATTAGATTAGATGAATTATCTATTTTAAGAAAATATATTGACAGCTTATTTTTATGCAAATGCTGTTCCACTGAAGCATCCTCATCTAAAATTCATAACAATTACTGATCCACAGCAAAATATTGTTTCATGAGACAAAAACAATAATGTGTGTCCCAGCTATCATATCAACTTGGGGATGGACTAGACTTTCATCTTGCAAATCAACATTTATTTTGCTGCTCTTTAGACTCCTCATGAAATCTAATTTCGAGTGAAAACTTCGGGGAAATAAAGGGTATGTGTAGATTTGGAGGGGGAAATCTCCAAATCAATTAAGTTGTAGTATTCTGACCCGCTTCTCTGGCCACGGGTCGATTCAGGGTAGGCCCATGCATCCACTGAGCGTAAAACCCACTGAACTTCTTAATGCCTCGCAGTGTTTGGGGCCTGTGAGGAATGTGTTTTAGCCTCTCTAGTAGTAAATTCCCCCCTCTAACCCCCCCACCCACGGTGTTTACGTCTGCAGCCTGACCCCTTTGTAATTGATCAAGGCAGTGCCAAGTAACGTGAACGCTAAGAGCATCACCGAGGAAATCTCACATTCCACGGATGCTCTCGCCAGTAAGCTCCTTCCCTCGGCGGTCTCCTTCTCTCTCTCTCTCTCTCTCTCTCTCTCTCTCTCTCTCTCGTGCCTAGGCTAGGGTTTAAGGGTGAGATGCCAAGGAGGTAGAGAAAGAGAGGGAGAGAGAGAGAGAGAGAGAGAGAACAAGTGAGACGGGTGGAAGGCACCTGTGTGAGACTAACGTGAGACGACGCAAGCCTTTTCATCACTACGGGGTGCCCCTTAGGCCAAAAGACAGAGCTAAGGCCCGTTAGGCGGTTTAATTGCCTGACTTTGCACACCCACATATGAGAAACCTTTCAACTCACCTAGACAGACTAAACAGAGAGAGGGAGGGAGAGAGGGACAGGGAGATAATGGTGAAATGATAGAAAGAGAGAAACAATGGGTGAAAGTGAAGAGAAAGATGAGGAGATGATGGTAATGAGAGGAGTGAAAAAGGGATGGAATGAGTGCATTGAAGAGAAAGAAAAAAAAATGAAGGTCAGAGAGGTAAAGAAATAAAGAAAAAACAAAGAAAGAAAAAAAGAAAGAAAGGAGTAGGTAAGTAGAGAGAGGAGGATAAAGACAGGGAGGGAAGGAATAAGGTGAATATGAAAAAGGAGTCTCAGACTTGTTACAAATCGTGAGGCATTTGACCTCATGAAGGGACGTTGCGGGGAGGGGCTGACTGGGAACTAAGCGCAGGACTAATGGAGTTAAGCCCTTTTGGTTGTAGGCATGAGCGTGCGTGGCCAGTGCTGCACATGACCGCCAGTGTTTCGAGCCCTGAATCGGGCTCTTTGACCACAGTGGACCATCTGGGGACGGCAGAATGATGACCTCTCAAAGCCTCAGAGAAGCTAGGTGAATAACCCATAGTGTGTGTGTGTGGGTATGTGTCGTTCCAGGTTCCAGGACACATATACAAACAGCGTTTCACACACACACACACACACATGTCTTTTCACAGCCTTAGGTGATCTGTCAGTGTATTTAATTGGTTTCTTATGGCTTCTTCTTCTCATTACCATCAGAGGTATGTCTTTCAGGGATACGTGTGATACTCTAGTCTTTGAGATGTAAACATTGAAGTCTTTCATTCAGGCTAACAAGCACGATAGACTAGCGTTGTGCTCTTCTGCAAGGTACATCCAAATGGACGTCAGTGTCGCCCTCACACACACACACACACCCATTCACAGCTAAAATGATTTTTCGCTAGACCTTTTGGCATACCTCTATGTCTGTCCAAGAACAAAGTCCAGCTATTTTCAAGTGGCAGTGTCTTTTGTAATGCTAGTTGTTTAGCAAATTGATGTGAGGGGGAGGGCTGTTTGTGAGAATGCGATTACATGGTCGCATTCTTTAAGCCATCTCTTTAAAATGGCCTACCTGTGTCAACACGGTGTGTTCTGATTCGCAGGACCATGAATGAGGCCCTTGAACTTGAGCAGGTGTCGGTAATCACTGCGATTATATGGGGAGGGGGGAAACCTGCACAACGGGCTCCAAACAGCTGCCCAAAAAACCCAAAGCCCAAGCCCGTGAACAACAGACCAGCGCCAACACTGGTCCCGATTCACCCTCAGAAGCGTCCTCTTATCTGCTGGCCGTGATCTCCGAGGAGACGGAATTTGAGTCATAAAAAATACACACCACACAAACAACACACTTTAAAAACATCAAAAAACAGATTACACATAATGGTGACCTTTCAACAGTTATTTTACAGCTGTGCCTAACAGCACTTACTGTATTTCTCAGATTCAAAAACTTCAGTATAAGCAGTTTATAATAAAACTGACATGTTATGACTTATAATTTCTAAAATAATATATACTATAATATAAATAATTTCTTTTGAAAACATTAAAGAGGAAACAGGCCTTATGAAACGTTTCCATTTGTTTGTGCAAGGTGGCACACCATTAGCAGTAAAACTAATTAAAACTGCACATGCAAGCAATGGATTGACCTCATAGTCTTCCACAACTTATAACCAGGCCTCAGGAGCACTTTTGTCTATTCAGAGCGCAATTTGCCAACCAGATAATCATAATGTATTTATAATGGGCGCATCTCGTCGGTAAGCTTATTCTAGTGAGATGCTGTTATGTCACCCGGCCTTAGCAACAGTTCACATTTACGGAAGCCAGCGCCGCCTTGATTAACACTTTTAATGTACTAGATACACTGTCATAGATACATATATCTATGACTGGGACAGGTTATAATTTTCCATATGTGCCTGTCTCCTGTTACCAATCAATTACCACAGCAACTGCCACCACAATTAAAGCTCTTACTACTTGTATGGGTCTAATACTATGTCCCCAAAAGGTCGACAAAATAGATATAAAAAAAACGACAAAGCGACAAAAATAATATTTTTTTTAAAGCATCTGTAAAGACTGCTTGTTTGACTCACCTGTCCATACCAGTTATATTCCAGCATTATGGCAAGTATAGAACGTTACACAAATCTTCGCCAAAGATGCTGACAACCTCACGCGTTCCTCAAGCGTTCCGTCTACACTACTGCTCGTGAAAACTTCCCTCGTGTAACGTGTCGGCAAGTCTGCAGCTACTGCTCAGCCATCAGCCATGGACACACACACACACACACACACACACATATTCTCACAAACACACACACACACACACACACACACACA
>NW_027468664.1:13876353-13883853 GCF_046254945.1 Alosa pseudoharengus
TCACACCAGGGCCTCGGCCCAGTAGCCGCACGGTCGACTCCGCTGACCCCTTCTCCGTCTGTGTGTGTGGCACCATGTTGGATCTGTTTCTGATGTCTCGCTGAGCAAAATGTTGAATCTGCGGAGAAATAGAGAGGGGAGAGGAGAGAAAAAAAAAAGAAGTAACTTCATAAGCGAGTTCCCCAAATGACAAAATGTTATGTTTGTCGGTATAGGTTGTCAATAGGACAACACATCGTCAAGAGTCTCACTCCAGGATTTGCATAGGTCCTCGTCAATAAGAAACACACATCGATACGACATGAGAGTTTTCTCAATCAATGCTCCTGCAGGAATGCGGGGATCAATGATCTGAGGAGTGAGAAACGGGTGCAATCAATGGAGCACTAGTTTCATCTGGCAGTTCCCGCAGACAGCTGCTGCCACGTACACTTAACCTGCTGAACCCATTCCTGCTTATCTACTTCTTATAGTATCTACTGCTTAAATACTTCTTATAGTAATTGTGTGTGCGTGTGTGTGTGTGTGTGTGTGTGTGTGTGTGTGTGTGTGTGTTTGATAAGAGTATAAGTTTGTGCATGGTGTGTGGATCTTTTTTACTGTCTATTTGTGTGTGTATGTGTGTCTGTATACTGTATGTGTGTGTGTGTGTGTGTGTGTGTGTGTGTCCATGTGACTGTAACACAATGACTCTTCTGTAACACTTCCTCTGTTGAGCGCAGACCCTCACATCTGATTAACACTAATGTTTTGGTTGGGGTGGAAGGGAAGGAGGATTAAAACGATAGCGTGGCTTTTGTTTAGCACATCGGAGGTCCCCCCTCGAGACTTCATTAGAGATGTCAGTAATAGGCCCCCGTGTGTTGAGCATATCTAGTGTCTATTGCCATGTCACACACAATCAGTGGATATCTAAAGCAAACCATGCTGTAATCTCTTAACTCAGGCAACAGCGTGGCCTGTCAGCCTCAGTGTTATCATTAGGCAATAGGAACGAGCATTAAGCCACTGGTGGTTAGGAATAACTCGGGGGAACTGGCAGGATGCACACAGTTAGGTTAAAACTTCACGCTGCTTAGGGAATGAGGGGAAGTTTATACACCTTATGTATTCACATAATCTAAATGATAAATACATAACTATTCCTTCATTTTACAATAGCTAGGAGTATTTGCTTGTATGGATTAATGCATGTTAATTAATTAATGTGTGTGTGTGTGTGTGTGTGTGTGTGTGTGTGTGTGTGTGTGTGTGTGTATGTGTGCATCTGTGAGAGAGTATGTGTGTGTGTGTGTGTGTGTGTATCTGCCATTGGATGTGTGTGTGTGTGTGTGTGTGTGTGTGTGTGTGTGTGTGTGTGTGTGTGTGTGTGCGTATGCGTGTGCGTGTGCGTGTACGTGTGCGTGTGCGTGTGCATGTGTGTTTTTTTCACAGCATTGTATCACAGCGCTACAGCAGACTAGCCAACAGTGACGTCCCACCGACAGACTCGGAGGCCTGTTCTTTGTCTGAGTGGACGAACGAGTCGTGTGCTGGAGGAGAGGGGGGGGGGAGAGGCCAGAACCTGCGCTGGGTTTTGTGTCCGGAGAGTAATTGGCTATCAGAAATATGTCTGCAGCGCCCTGCTGAAAGGATGGCTCACCCCATCTGTCCCGGATAAGGAGAGGAGGTGGGTGGAAGAATATGCAGGAGACAATGAAAGCCTGCATGGAGGAGGAATGAAAAGTTGAGGAGAGAGAAAGAGAGATAGAGAGGAGAAAGAGAGGAAAAAATGCATACCGGTACTTAGAATGCAAATTAAGGTTTTGCATTCACATATGGTACGTCACATATTTTAGGTATTAAAAGAATGTCTGTGAATAGCAGTATGTGTGTGTGTGTGACCAAGGTTTCTAAACAACAACCAAAGGTTACTTACAGACTACACCCACTCGGTGTAGTTCCTTTCTTACACACACACACACACACACACACACACACACACACACACACACACACACACACACACACACACACACACACACACAATCTTCAACCAGACTGTAAAATCAGATGGGCAGACAGGCAAGTGGGGATGTCTGTAAAAGGAAGGGATACTTTCACAGGTCCTTCTCCTCACATGGGATGTAATTGGCCCGTCTGTCTGACTGGACATGGTGCAAACATGACAAAATTGCCTCTCTCTCTCTGTCTCTGTTTCTCTCTCTCCCTCTCTCTCTATCTATCTATCTCTCTTTCCACACCGTCTGTCTCCTCTGTCTCTCTGTGCATATATCCATGGGTGTATAAAAGTAGAAACGCATAATCGTATACATTGTCCAACATTACAGAACAATCATGCTTAAATCCAATTCAGCTGGAGAGAACAAAAAAGAAAAACAGGTAGAGAGAAAGAGAGAAGAGAATACTAAGGAGGGAGAGAGAGAGACAGAGAGAAAGATAGATGGAAGCAGGAATACCAGGGCGAGAGATAGAGAGAGTGAAAGATAATGAGACAAAGCGAGAGAGGAATTCCTTGTGCATTGCCAGTTTTAGCCCTCGGTTCACTGTAAAACAATTGCCCTTGTCTGTGCTCGCTTGCCTGACTGCCTGGCTGGCTTCGGAGTCTAAGCCGGCCACTGTTTAGCACCCGGGCCCCTCCATTAGTGCTAATGCCCTGCTGCCAAGCTGCCCTCCGACACAAGGGAGCCATTTTGTTAGCATAATCGGCTAACAAGGCTCTCCCTCTCCTGGCAGGATAATGGGGGCTAAACAGGACCTTTGTCACCGGCTCACCGCCTGGCACTGTTTGGCAAATTGAGAGATTAAATGTTGGATGGCATTTGCTAATTATAGCTTGTTGGGGGCATTGATTTAGTAAACAGTGACAACTATATTTGGAGCGCGCTGTGAGGGAAAGGTCAAGCATCAAGAAAGAAAGAAAGAAGGAAAGAGAGAGAGAGAGAAAGAGAGAAAAGAGAAAGATAAGATGCCAACAAGTGAGCAAGCTCTATCCCACACACAGCCAATTGTCATGGTCCATTTGTTAAGCAAGGCATACCAAAAACACCATCTTGTGTTTGACTGGTTTTCGGGGTGCCGGGTTACGAAACCCAACAGCTACATTGTGTTCGACCCAGAATAACCTGCGGTGCGCCATGATGATTTGTCCGTAAAGGGGGCCATTTCCTCTTCATCGGTCATGCCTGTTATTGGCTGGTTAATGGGTGACCCATATGGTCACAGCGAAGGCCAGGCGGTCATTGGTCTCTCAGACAAAGTGCACACACTGGTGGGATCCAGCAAATGATTTTACGGCCAGCTGTAAAACTCTCCAAGTGATTTAAATAGCTTGTTAAGAGAGACAATGGGTGAGGTGAGGAGTAGGGATGAAGAAAGGGATGAGAGAGAGGAGAGAGGAAAAGGGGAGATGAAGAGAAGGAGAGAGAGAATAGGTCATTCAGTGGATGCTAACGTAAGAGCATAGACTGTCCTAGGGCAGTTAGTGTGGAATAGAGGGTGAAAGGGGAAGAGAAGACTGTCCTAGGGCAGTTGGGGTAGAATAGAGGGTGAAAGGGGAAGAGAAGACTGTCCTAGGGAAGTTGGTGTGGAATAGAGGGTGAAAGGGGAAGAGAAGACTGTCCTAGGGCAGTTGGGGTAGAATAGAGGGTGAAAGGGGAAGAGAAGACTGTCCTAGGGCAGTTGGTGTGGAATAGAGGGTGAAAGGGTGCCATGGGGAGATTACAGAGAAGATATCAGGTAAAAGTGATTACCTGATACCTATCAGCTTTTTACAACACAATGCCTGCTAAGAGAGAGGGAGTAAACATGGTGCAGACAAAAGATATTGTCTGCTTGTCTGAGCTAATGTGTGTGTGTGTGTGTATATTTGTGTGTGTGTGTGTGTGTGTGTGTCAGCTGGCCATGCGGTTCAACAGGAAGTGTGTGTTGGTGGTGTGCTGAGGATGTGTTACAGTCTGATGGGTCCCCCCCGCCCCCTCAGTCCCTCATTAAAACCATTCCCCTGTTCTCTGGTCTCTGTGTGATGCGCCTCTCCTCACCTCCACGCTTCCCCAGCTCATCTCCTTTATTCCCATCAAATCCACACAGAGGGACACAAAACACACTCTCTCACACACACACACACACACACACACACACACACACACACACACACACGCACACACACACACACACACACACACACACACACACACACACACACACGCGCGCGTGCGCGCACACATACACACACACACGCGCGCCCGCGCACACATACACACAGACACCGATACATACGCACACACACACACACACACAGAAACACAGACAGACATGCACATATGCAAGCACCCACGCATACAGAGACAGAGACACAGACACCGACACACACACACACACACACACACACACACACACACACACACACACGTACACACACACATACACATACGCACATACACACATACACACACACACGCACACGCACACGCACACGCACACGCACACGCACACAATGTACACAACGCACACAACACACACACTTCTCCTCCTCACTTTCCTCTCTCTGCCTCACTCTGCCTCTCTTTTTAGTTTCTATCATGAGCTCTCTTTTTAGTGTGTTTTAAAGTATTCAAGTTAAAAAGCCTAAATGTTAAAATTAATCTTTCTTTACTTCTTTTGTCAAATAATTCCCTGCTATATCATCGTCATTACCTTCAATACATTTAGAGAAAATGCTTGTTTACTCCTTTTGTTTTCCTCTTCCTATTTCTTCTTCCTGCATATATACATCTACACATCTTTAATAGTTATTTTATGGTCTTTACCATCAACGTTCATGTTAAAACTTTGGAAAGAAAAAAAGGATTTAAATCCTGTTTTCTCCTGTGTGTGTGAGTGTGTGTGTGTGTGTGTGTGTGTGTGTGTGTGTGTGTGTGAGTGTGTGTGTGTGTGTGTGTGTGTGTGTGTGTGTGTGTGTGTGTCTTTCTGTCTCCCTCTCTCTGTGCACATCTATGTATCTCTTTTCAAGGATACTTTAAGGATTTTATCAACAGTTTTCAGATAACACTGGCACATTGCTCTTCCAGTTCCTCCTTCATTCTCATCACTCTCATTCCTTTTCTCTCTTTGTACATCGAGGTGCCTCTGTCTGTCAAGGGTCCTTTGAGGTCTTCACCATCACAGTAAGCAGCCTCTCTGGGGTCTTTTCTCTGCTAATTCTCCTCTGTGTCCTCCCCATTCTCTTCACATGAAGAGGAGAAAGAATTAGGTACTTGTTTCTTCCGCTCTCTCTCTCTCTTTCTCCGTCTCTTTCCATCATTCTCTTTTTTTCTTTTCTCTGTCTGTGTCTGAACAAGTGGGTCTCTCTTTCAAGGGTCCTTTAAGGTCTTTACCGTCCAACCTCATTTAAGAAGCAGCCTTTTCTTTTGCTCTTTTCTAGCCTCTAATTCTCCATTGCTGCTCGGCCCCTTGTACAACCTCCTACGGAGCCTCAGACAAGAGGCCAGCGAGCGGCTCTCTCGGCCCAGGATGTGAGCCACTGAGCTGGGATAATAACTGGGCCTAAGCCCCTAGAGCTCCTGGAGCTGGGTCAGAGGAAAAACAGGGGCTTCTAAGCGGTCCACTCTCTGGCTCACAGACTTTTCCTCAAAGGAGCACCGGGGCCAAGAAGTGATGCAATCTCACCTCAGAACACTGTCATATGGTGTGGCTGACTGCATAACACACTCCACCGGTCTCTTGAGTGGAGGCTATGCGCTGTGCTAGCTGCATGTGGAGAAAAGGTCACAGAGCTCATGCTACTTTATGGTGTACATCAAAATTAAAAGGAGTTATTTATTTTTATGAATTGTGTTACACAACATAACAACAATTAGATAGCACTCTTTTGTGTGTGTGGGGGGGGTCCAGCTTGAAGATTGAAGGGTTATTTGTTAAATACTTTAGAGGTTAGGCATTTATTTTATGTATCTAGAGAAAAGGGAAGTTTTGAATAATGTATATGGGTATAACCACATTCTAAATCATGACACTGTGAACTAATCCAGTGCAGTTATTTCAACACCATATTTTATGCCTCGGGGAAATCATCACATGTATGGTTATTGCAGTCTAGACCAGGGAGGGAACTGACTTCACCACATAGACAAACACACACATTATCTCACACACACACACACACACACAAGCACACATGTCTGCACTGCGGTGGGCCTCATCCTCACATCATTCATGCACCTGAGAAGCCAGACAGTCTTGATGCACACACACACACACACACACACACACTCAGAGAGAGAAAGAGAGAAACTTGAAAAAAGCAGCCCTCCTGAACACTGTTCATTCAAATGTGTTGACTATAATCCTGTTTGTGGAAGCATGCCAAGGTAAGTGAATGTGTATGCATGTGAGAGAGAGAAGAGAGAGAGAGAAATAGATAGAAAGGGAGAGAGAGAGGAGAGAGAGAGAAAAACCATCCCTCTTCTGATGTCTGCCACATTCCACAAGTCTCCTGAAGTCCAAGTAGATGTGGGTCCAGACCGTGACAATGGGCACAATCTAGAAACAGCTAAAATACTGTGTGTGTGTGTGTGTGTGTGTGTGTGTGTGTGTGTGTGTGTGTGTGTGTGTGTGTGTGTGTGTGTGTGTGTGTGTGTGTGTGTGTGTGTGTGTGTGTGGTGTGTGTGTGTGTGTGTGTGTGTGTGTGTGTGTGTGTGTGTGTGTGTGTGAGTGTGAGTGTGAGTGTGAGTGTGAGTGTGTGTGAGTGTGTGTGTGTGTGTGTGTGTGTGTGTGTGTGTGTGTGTGTGAGTGTGTGTGTGTACGTCAGAGCTGTCAGGCTATTCAGATGGACATGACAGAGTCTCTTCTTTCCCTTAGTTGTCAAATGCTTCCGTCAAAGAAGCCCCCCCCCCTCCCCCCACTCCATCTTTGTCTCGGGTGGAGAGGAGAGGTCTCCAACCACCAAGAGACTCCTGGGAACTCGGCCGACTCAATGTCACCTCTGATTGGTCAAGGGTGAGCGGCGCCTGACCCTGCAGCGACCCCCTCTCCAGCTGCTGATTGGCCCAGGCCGGCGAAGCCTCACTTCAGCGGCGAACCCTTGCTCGCACGGAACACTGCATTAAGGGCCGCCACTCTCCGCTAGCTAATCCTCGAGATTCCCGAGAGAGATGGAGAGAAAGAGAACCGAAGACAAGGTGAGATGGAAAGATGGAGAAAGGGAGACAGGGAGAGAGGGAACGAGCCTCGGTGGTGAACTGAAGGGTCCATCTTTAACTCCTGATTAAGTGCAGAGTATCTTAAGAGTGACTCCTTTAGAGAGAGAGAGAGAGAGAGAGAGAGAGAGAGAGAGAGAGGGGGCAAGTAAGAGAGAGAGAGAGAGAGAGAGAGAGAGAGAAGAGTTTTGGTGATAGTTGGCACTCCAACTCCATGGGTAAAGCATGCCTGTCACTCTTGGTGCTTTCCCACTAACTGGCGATTTCAGCAATCAGATCCCTGTCATTAGACATTAGGACCGTC